>NC_143264.1:68392893-68696554 GCF_984573655.1 Nuphar pumila | reverse complement strand
CAACTTGATTCATTGTGGAACTTGATTTAGAGTTTTTGCCCTTATAGGAGGAGGGTTTGGGGGCTCCTCTCAGCGTGGATAGCATCATTATTGTGGAGTCTGATTCAAAGTTTTTCCCCTTATAGGAGGAGGGCTTGGGGGCTCCTCCCAGCGTGGATAGCATCGTTTAACTTGATTCGTTGTGGAGCTTGATTTAGAGTTTTTGCCCTTATAGGAAGAGGGTTTGGGGGCTCCTCTTAGCGTGGATAGCATCGTTCAACTTGATTCATTGTGGTGTCTGATTCAAAGTTTTTGCCCTTATAGGAGGAGGGTTTTGGGGCTCCTCCCAGCGTGGATAGCATCGTTCAACTTGATTCGTTGTGGAGCTTGATTTAGAGTTTTTGCCCTTATAGGAGGAGGGTTTGGGGGCTCCTCCCAGCGTGGGTAGCATCGTTCATCTTGATTCGTTGTGGAGCCTCATTTAGAGTTTTTGCCCTTATAGGAGGGGGGTTTGGGGGCTCCCCCCGGCACGAGTCCCGAGTGTCGTGGTCAAAAAATGCACAGGGTATTGTGGTGAGAAAGACATGTTTTGGTTCCAAGCAAGGTTGGAAGAAATCAATGGAAAATCCAACAAGGAGCATGCCAGAATCAAGATGTGGATGTCAAGCGAGAATGGTGTTGTGCAAATCAAATAACACATAATAATAGGGGTCTGGTTTTAGTTAAAATGGGGAATAAAATGACAATAGAAATCATTGAAAATTTACAGGAATAAACTAGACTCAATAACGAAAACACCATTTTTTACGGATTTGGAATATAACCTTCGGTTAGAGAGATATGGCCCTGACAAGTTGGTCCTAATTCGGGTAGCGATTTACAACGATTTGTTTATTGAATAACACTACAAATCGCTATAGCGATTTGCGGAAGACACTACAAATCGCTATAGGTATTTGCAAAAGACCCGAAAATACTACAAATCGCTATAGGAAAGCCTAATAATACTATAAATTGTTGTTGGAAGGCCCAAAAAAATTTGGTCCGGAGGGCTCTGCCGCCCGAGCCCCCCGCCATGTAAGGGCAAAAACTCTAAATCAGGCTCCACAACACATCAAGTTAAATGATGTTACCCACGCTGGGAGGAGCCCTCAAACCCCCTCTTGTAAGGGCAAAAACTATGAATCAGGCTCCATAACTCATCAAGTTGAATGTTACAGTCGAAACGATTAAGGTTCGTTTCGCTGGGTAGACTTTGAAGAGTCAACATCATCCTTGACTTTCTTGATGGAGGACATGTTTGTCCTTTTTTTTGAACTGTTTGTTTTTCTTTTTTGAATGAAGGGTATTTTTGTCATTTTTCAACTTTAAAGAGTCAACATCATCCTTGACTTTCTGGATGGAGGACATGTTTGTCCTTTTTTTTGAACTGTTTGTTTTTTCTTTTTTTAATGAAGGGCATTTTTGTCATTTTTTCAACTTTGAAGAGTCAACATCATCCTTGACTTTCTAGATGGAAGACATGTTTGTCCTTTTTTTGAACTATTTGTTTTTTCGTTTTTGAATGAAGAGCATTTTTATCATTTTTTCAAACCATCGCTTTATGAGAAGAATAGCAAGAAAGGGTACTTAAGTCTTTGCAACTACACCAGACTCCAATGCTAAGTGATGTCAACATACACGGAAATACGAGCCCCATGTGCTTGTATACGTGGTGCTCATTCAGACCCCCGAACACAGACGTGAGATTCAGTGAATCATCAGGGTGAACATACACCACCCTCTCGCAGGCACGCATACACAATCATGATTCTTAGTATCCATTGACCATATCATTAAGTGGCTGCACAACTAAAGTTGGCCTAGATTCTATAGATACACAATCAAGATAGATAAAGAAGAGGATTTGATGGCTTGCTTCAAAAGGGTTTTTTAAGTACTGTTGTTACAAACTCATGTCTCTAGTAGAGACCCCTGCCTCTTAAGATTACTCTTCTTGATGTCACCTTAGAAAATGTAAGGAGTTTAGCACAGATCGTAGATAACTTACCCCACTTTTTTAATAACCACCTCTACTATGACTGCACACCAAGAGTTCACTACGTTTGTGGTTATTGGATTCCTTTGTAAGACCCAATGGCCAACTCTTAATCCAACAAAAGTAAGGCAGTCACGAGTTGTGTGCTATGCAGGGTTACATGTCTAGAAATCTTGAAATGAACACTTGAAAATAAGAGCAAGATCAGGTGATTTGCCAAATCATCGATCGTCGGTCTGTCTTACTGCATTGTCACCGTCCACCTCTACAGTCTATTGCGAAGAGAAGGGCCCACCATTGACATGTGATGTCATCATCAGCGACTTCCCTTTGTTGAACTTGATTGGCATGATGGACGGTTGACAATGCCAAGTCACCGTGCTGCATTGATTTGGTAGATCACCTGATCTGCTTGCCTTCAAAATATCATATATATGTACCACTTCTATGGCTAATTGGCTATTATAAACTAAAGAAAGTTCTGCTAGCATCCCACTGAAACATCGCCTAAAGTTCATAGCTACATGATTGTGATTTATGAATGGCATATGGCCTGTAGTGATTAATGACAGACAGGAACACACTTTGGCCTGTGTATGAGACGAGCATGTTTAATCATCGTCATCATATTATATACAAACACACACACTTTCGAACCCACAAAGTAGCTTAGCTGGCATTGGGCTGACCTTAATTTATTCCATCATCACCTAAGTTCATAGCTAAATGATTGTGATGTATGAATGTTATATTGCTAGTGATTAATGACTGACAGGAATACACTTTGGCCTATGTTCGAGACCAGTAGGGAGTATGTTTAATGATCATCATCTTATTATATTAAAACTCTAGTCTTTGGATACCCATAAGTATAGCTTGTTATAGGCTTTGGAGTGACACTGATGGGGTTAAAAAATAAACGACATATTTTTGCATAACAGGCTTCCTTTTTTTCGTTTAGAGAGAGAGAGAGAGAGAGAGAGAGAGAGAGAGAGAGAGAAAACGCGTGCAAGTGCACACGTGTGTTATACCCTGGTGCATGCTGTTCTCTTGCACAAAACTCGGATGAATTGTATTGGATCACAATGGAGATCCATTTAAACATCTTATGCAAAGCTGTCTTGGCTGTTCATCAGGCATATATTTTTCAGAAAATGATTGTACTGACAACAAAAATGATGCATTTTTTGAAATGCCCTACAATTTTTGAAATCTTTTTCATGCCCAAATTTGTAAATTTTTTGCTTTAAAAGAACCTTTTTACCCTCCATACAAACGAATTTTCTTTAGATATGTGAATTCCCTCCCAAATATGAGAATATGTGAATTTTCTCTCAAATATGCAAATTTTCTCCTAAATATAAGAATATGCAAAAAAAATTTATGGAGGTTCGCACATGTGTGAGGATGCTCGCAAATGTAAAAGTATTTAGTAAAAAGAGGTTTGTACATTTAGAGGACATTCACAACTAAAAAGTATGATCATTTTTTTTTATATATAGAGTGAGTGGTAGTTGTCTACCACTCATCTAGCGAGATGCCAGTGGACTCACGTGCACTAAAAGGCATCATTAAAGGCTTTAGCAAAGCTTTTAAAGTGGTGTTAAAGGTTTTTTTACCTTTAGTGGTACTTTTGCAAATATCAAGCAGGAGACCCTTTGCCTAACATGTCCTGACATTTACAAATACATTACAACATTCGCAACTATGAGTTGCAAATGTCTCCAAAATGTGTGAACTTCTTTTTACTAAAATCGCATAAGAGGCACAGGCAAGAAGACATTTGTGAATGTGTGAGGACATTCATGACATTCACAAATGTGAAAGTATTTAGTTGAAAAAGGTGCACATTTTGGGGGCCTTTGCAACTCATGGTTGTGAATGTCCCCAAAATGTGCAAGCTTCCTTTTAATAAAATTGCATAAGGGACACATGCATGAGGACATTCATAGGTATGTGTTTATATGTCCAATTTTTGTTGTGTTTTTAGGATAAATCACGTATTTAGTAGAAAATTTATATTTTTAGGAAAAAAAATCATATATTTGAGAAAAATTTTGCATATTGTCATATTTGAGAAAAAATTCATATATTTGAGAGAAAAATCACATATTCTCATATTTGAGAGGAAATTAACATATTTAAGAGAAATTTTACATACTTAATTAGGAGAAAATTCACATATTTGAGAGAAAATTTGCATATTCTCATATTTTGGTGAAAGTTTGCGTATCTTGAAGAAATTCGCTTGTGAAAAAGGTAAAAAAGTCCTTTTAAAGCCGAATTTGTAAACTTGGACATCAGGCAGATTTCGAAAATTATAGGGCATTTCAGAAAATGCATCATTTTTGTCCTACAGTATGATCATTTTTCATATATTTTTTGCCTACTCGAATGTACATACTATCTAATTGGGAACATTATATTTTTTACATTTTTTGAGCTTTTTGATGCCACAAAATTTCTTTTACAAAATAATAAAACTTTATAAAAAATACAAAGAATTAAGTATTGATAACTCTAGAAATATGATGTCATTTGTTTATCAAAAAGACAGGCTATGAATCATGAGATTGTGTTACGTAGTCAAAATTTCAAGAGCTTTAGAGATCAACTCTCGTAATATTATAACAAAATTTCATTATTAAAAAACTTATTTTTATGAAAAAAAATGAGATTCAGTACAATCAGGTTATGCTGAACACGTCTATAGAGTCAGATTGAGCAAATATAACTTGAATCTAAGACTTTGTAACTTGATAATATGTAGTTAACTGTGCCAAAATATATCTTTTTTTTTATGATAAAGAACCCATTCATTTGCCTGAATGGTAAATTCCAGGTGATATGAACTGGCCCCACGGCTTGCCACCTTCTCAATGTATTAGGTACACCCTGCTTGGAGACCCTTCTAGCGAAGCAGATCCATTGGTTGGGGCCGAGTACAAAATATATTGTTAGGTCACACAAAACAGAAAATTACTGTGCGTGTTTTGTGTTTTACTGTCTCATGACAGCTGAAAGCGTTTTTTCCTTCCAGCATGGAAGGTGTTCGTGCATCTAATTGTCTGTCTACCGATATCTTACCTCTGTTATAGTTGGATACATGGGTTTTTGTTTGCATTGGCGTTTGTATCTGAACTCTTTTATAGTTGGATACCTCTGTTATAGTCAAGTATAAAGCATGACCACTAGGGTAGCCCATACTTTTTCTGATTTAAAGGACACAAAAAAAGATATATAAATGAATTCTACTATTGGATGATTGTTAAAAATAAAACAAATTTTAGTAACCATGGGACTCGAACCACCCTGTTTTGATAAAAAGACAATCACCCTGCCCATTAAGGCAAAAACACTTTTGGTATCGAATGACAAACAAATATCTACAAATTACCTAACCGAGCTTTTCGAGCTTACTCAAGCTCAGCAACTTGATCAAGCTCGGCTCACTTATCTAAGTCAAGCCTAATATTATATTCAAGCTCGGCTCATATATCTTCACTGACAAGCTCAAGCTAGCTCTGCTCGTTGTTCACCATAGCTGGTAGAGCAGTTTTAGTCATATTGTATATAGCCGACTACATGTTATATTAAGTCCTACCTGCACATCTCACTTGGGGACCTTGAGACATGTGAGAGTGAGGCCCACACACACCTCCATCATGAGGCTGTGCAGTGTTGCAGGAATATACAATTTGACGGTCCCTGCTCTGGATTGCTCCAATTTAAAAGCAAACAAGTGGGTAGAATAGCAATCAGAAAAAGAAAAAAAAAGTTGAAATTGTTTGGACGAGACCCATTGGATTGAATGCACATTGAAACAAACCATGGGCGCCTGCTGGCTGAGATCGTTTCAGCTCACTTTTTGGTGCCCTTTTATCGTTGGAAAAGATGGAGTTGTACTTGGACGCTGATTTCCTGATCCATTGCTTTTCAGAGATATATTGCATTAAACAAAACAATCATGAGCAGGACACCCATTGAAATCAAAGGCACTAAAGTGCAGCTGCAACAGAATGTACCACAAATTTGCATTCTGCCGTTTATAATAATATTACCTCTGTTGGTGCACAGCCAACGTACGCATATGCATCATCCTTAAAAGAATTAGGAAAAAAATCGTTAGAGACCCACATTTTTTTTTATATTCTAAAAAGTCTCCATATTTTTCGAAAAGATATTTCACGACTCAAACCTTTCACTGAAACTGTCAACTGGAGAGGTAAAACTTAAATTCATGGTTGAGATCTATAATAAAATATCGTTTTTGAGCTTTGGTTTGAGAGGTGTGTTTCGATTGTTTTATTATGAAATTTAGTAATTATTTTATACACAGTTAGCCTGAGTTACTCTAACCGATCTCTTTATTTTACAGATACATTGGAAAATAGGTTCTGAAACGTCTTTTCAAAAAACATGAAGTCCTTTTTTAAATATCAAGCTATAGGTGTGATCTCTAAATGGAATTAATTTTGCCAAAATTATTCTGGCTCTTCTGCTTTTTGCTGTTTTATGCAAATGGGCCTCTGTCTCTCTCTCTCTCTCAAAGTAAAACACAAGTTCTAATTCTGCCACGTGTGCAATATCAGAAACCAACAAGTGGAGTTCTCACAGAAAAATCCTCAAACTGGTTGAACATGACCTCAGAAAATTATGGGTTTCTTCTTCCAGTCAGATTGCTGAGTCGAGCAATTATTTTCTCCACAAGGAAATGATATTATTTGAACCAACTGTAAGCTTAACAATAAATCTTGGCATTTGTTTGTTGCCACATGAAAGTTATGAAATATTTTATATATTTTATATCAAATCCAAGACTTCAATGATTTTAGGAAAACATCTTTTTGAACTATAAGGGAGTGCTGAAAATGGGAAGTTTAAATTATTAAATGGGTAATTTTCATATTGATGAATCAAATATAGTTTTATCATTATAAATACAAAAAATGGGCAATTTACATAAAAAACTAGATATATAGGAGTTTATTATAAAGCATAATTATTTATATTTAGATGCTTCTTATACATTTGAGGAATACTCTATGGAATGTTGGCGTCAGACACAATGATCGATCAGTAATAAACATGAGTAAACCAGCAAAACAAGTAGATGAAATATTCAAGTATGCAGAGATTCTTAGAATCTTATAGAGAGAAAATAAGACTATATAATTGGTAAATATTTGATGACGAAAGTTAATATGATTGAAATGTATAGGAACTTATGACTTTTTCAGTCAATTATTTGACTTTTACTTTGACTGGTCAAAATTGTAGCTAGTGGATCGATATTGGGTTGGTACCTGGTGGGTCATCATGTCCCTGGTTAAGAAAGGCCCACCAGCCTGGGCTGCATGTAAGATCTAAGCCCTCATTGAACTTCAGCTTGGAGCCCAAAGAATTAATCAGGCCTAGCTAACCCAGACCTTGGTTCAAATGGGCGCAGTCTCATGTGGCTCAACCCCATTCCTAAGCATGTACACGGGCTCAAGTCATGGGTCGTGACCCACTAGAACCAAGGCCTAGCCAAAGCTTGAAAGAGCTGAACTGAGTTAGCAGCAACCTGGGCTTTTACCCCCCACAAGCCTGCTGACTTAAATGGGTCTGTGCTGGTTCAAAATCAAATCCTATGTCGAGTCTTACATGAACAAATTCAGGATAAACTCTGCTTGCCAAGTAAAGATGAACAAGACAAACATGACTTTGCAAACTTGATCTAGACTCCAGACAGGATTCATGGGCTACATAAGCCAGCCAACCTAAATGGATCAGTTTGTTTAAGTGCATCCTTTTTTTGAACCTAGCTGTGCTGGCCATGGCTGCTGACCCATCCTGCATGTGCTTGTGTTATGTCTTGAGATAGGCTAGACCACTTTTGGTGATACCAATTGCAGTCCACCTGGCTCATTCTAAGCTGCTTCATTCAGGTTTTGATCAACATAATTTTACTGCTAGGCCTAGCTGAGTGGGAGTGATCTAGAAAGAATCAACCACATAGGTCGGGTTGTTAACATGGTTAATACCAACTTTTTCCTTTCTTTTTTCTTATGATTTAGCTTGGAGAAACCACCACTATGGTTTGCATGTCCTGTTATGTCCCTAGAGGTGTCACATTGACTGTGGACCTGAGTCAGTGTTTACAGTGTAAAAGTCCACAAGTACATTCCCCTCCCCTTGCCTACTAGGGATATTTTCCCATTTGGCTTAAGCTTTGCAGTAAAAGACGTGGACCCCGAGTATCGAAGTCTCCACTTCCTTCAACTTGAAAACCTTAAGCCGATGAGAATGGGATGACATGCTTTGAGTTATTTAAGTTTTTTCCTTTTCCCTTTTTCTTTTTTCCTTTGTTAGTTCTTCAATTTGCTTCTTCAATAGGTTCACATTAGTTTCTATGACTTTTCGAATCATCTTTCTATTTGGTTCTTGAACTTTGGAAATTAGTATAATATGAACTACATTAATTATTCACAATCTTTTCAATAAGAAAAGGAAACCTCAATGTTACAAATGCCCCTCCCTACGTTTCCCAATTGTATTTGAGAAAACAATTTGAGGCCTGGAGGATTCTCACCTTTCCAATTAATCAAGCACCCTTCCTTTACTGCCATGTCAAGAGCTAATAAGAGAGAGTGCTCATTTACTTGCAGGTCTAAAAGTCCAGCAAATATGTCCCTCTTTCTATAGCCTTTTTTTAAATAATTTTGAGCGTTCTTTAAAAAAAAAGGAAAATAATTTTGACTGAAAATTAACAGATTTCTTGGGAATATCGTGGAATCCATTGTATTCCTAGAACCATTTTCTTTAGTTATGAAATAAATATTGTTGGTTTGAGCATGAAAATATGTTGTGTTCTCCAAAAAAATGCAGGGAAATATGTTGTATTCTTGTTTCCAACTTGGTTTTGCAAACTCCTTGATTTTGACCATCCTTGAGGTGTGTTCTTCCAACTGACGTGTACTATGACTTTATGTTCATCCTTAGCATCCACATCTTAAAAAACATGAAAGGAAGAATTGTAGCCATTGGACCTATAAGCACGCTTATCTGAACTGTATGATGATACGAAACCAATTTCAGAAGGATGTCTATCCTCATAAAAGCAAACTCAGCAAGCAACTGAAAGTAACATCATTGTTATATTATTAGATTTGGTTATCTTTTCGTCACATAAAAAAAAAAAGAATTAGCCTTCAAATTTACATTCACAGGAGATAGGGTATTCAATAAAACAAATCAATATTTATCATCATGTTCAAGTATTACGTGTGTATGAGGCAGATGGTGTTGCAAAGGTGCCCTAAGTTGACCAAGTTTCTTCATCAATCACTAACCCTTTTTTTTCTTTTTGAACCAAAGAGATGGGATATCATTCAAATGGAAAAAATTAGAGCAAAAGTCCATCGATCACTAACGATTCTTGACATATTGTTATAGTGCATTGTGTATTAATTAAAAAATAAGGGTATTATGAAAAGCATAAGATAACTTTTTAAAAAAAACATTTAGAACATGAAAGCACCAGCTATAGATGTGGCATTTTGTTACTAAAAGCCATAGATGTTAAATAATATTTTGTATGAGGCCCTTTCAATGTCAATGGGGCTCAAAATTGTTATGGACAGCGTAGTTATTCCCAAAGATGAGATAATGATATAATCCTCATCTTGACAATGAAAGATGCTCAAATTAGTGGCATAGTTACAAGTATATATGTCAAAAGTCATGCTAACATGCCTAGAATGAGATTTGGACCCATACACATTATTAACAAAAAATGACAGTTTCATACTCTAAAAATGGCATGTTCAAGCAAAAATTGACAAATATGCCAAAATTTTCTGCATGTCTTTCACAGCATATTTGTGTGCTACCGAAGTTCACACAAATATTTTGTGAACTTCTTAACATTTGCATAGATATGTTACGAACCTCCAAATATGGTTAAAATCACCGAAGAGATTCACAACATATTTATGCAAACCTCCTGACATTCGTACAAATATATTTTGAACCTCTGAATATATTTGTGCGGACCTCCTTACTTTTACACAAATATGTTGTATGGATCCACTGACATTCGCACAAATCACCTAAGAATTACAGAGAGCTAGAGAATAACACACAATTAGGGTTCTCTTGAGGGGCAAAGAGAGTCGCAAAAAAAAACACAAGTATTTATACGAGTTTGAAATCATGCGACTATAAAATTCAAAGGTTCATAAGATATTTTGTACAAATGTCAGAAGATCCCATATATACCATGTGAATTTTCTTAGTTTGATTTTAATCATATTTAAAAGTTTTCAACATATTTATGCGAATGTGTCGGGAGGTTTGCACAGATATTATGTGAATCTATTAAGTGATTTTAACCACATTTAGAGGTTCACAACATATTTGTGCAAACGTGAGGATGTCCACATAAATATGTTATAAATCTCCTCGATGATTTTAACCATATTCAGAGGTTCAAAACATATTTGTATTAACATTAAGAGGTCCGCACAAATATATTATAAATCTCCTTAGTGATTTTAACCATATTCAGAGGTTCATAACATATTTGTGTGAATGTCAGGAGGTCCACACAAATATGCTACGAATCTCCTCGGTGATTTTAACCATATTCAAAAGTTCACAATATATTTTACCATAAGGATGAGGGTCAATAGCAATGAATTTTCTCGGCGGTATTACCCTATTTATTGCTGTTATAGATTTATAACAACGACAAAAAATGATCGCAAATTTTTGGCTTTAGTTGAGTAATAATGGTGACATTTTTATGTCATTGTTAATGTGTGACCTAACACCGGTGAAGAATCTTGTTGGAACTAGGAACACCAATAGCAGTAGTGTACCCTATAATGGCGATATTTCTTTGTCACCTTTATAGCCTGTAATGGGGAGAATTAACTCATCATTATCATCGATGAGTAAGTCATTGTTATAGGCTATAAAGACGATAATTAAGTCACTGTTATAGGTTGTAACAGCGACATACGGTTAAGGCTGATAAGGGCAACATAAGAATGTTGTCGTTATAGGCCTTAAACCTACAAAATTAAATTTTTTATATTAGTTTAAAAAAAATTTACATTACATGGCAAATATAATTCAAATATACACTTTAAACATTCTCAAGCATGCATCCATTCAAATATAAATATACTTCAAACATTAATTCAAATATAAACATACACTAGTATTTATATATCCTGAAACATACATTCAAATATAAACATACACTTCTCTAACCTCCTCAAACATTCATCCTTTCTAACCCTCTCAAACATTAAATTTCAAACATACATTCAAATATAAACATATACTTAAAAAAAAACATACATCTTCTTCAACTCCCTCCCCAATATTCTCTTCAAACCTGCAATAAACGCACATCAAAAAACAAACATACATCCTCTTTAACCCCCTTCCCTACATCTTCTACAAACTTGCAATAAGCACACTTTAAGAATGAGTACAATCTGATAATTTAAAAAAACTATAAAAAAATAATTATGACAATGTTAATGATGATGATAGTAGTATGAGAATTCAGTCGGATAACTTATAAATATTTTAATCATATTATGATTGAAGTTTCGATAATACTTTCGTCTTTTCTGCACTTCTACGAGAATTTGAAAAAATATAAAGATAACATTAACAAAACATTTTTTCATATTCAAAAGAATATCAACTTCAATTCAATATATATATATATATATAATCAGTTTCACACTAACTACAATATCTCATTATGGTAAAAATTACTACAGGTTAAACAATAAAGAAAAATATTAATAGACATGTGTCCTTAGAACATAACATGACATCAAAAACTATGACATGTTCATCCAACAAATAAACATCCGGCAGACTTATCTACGAGAAAATAAGAGAGATCTAGGATGGAGGATTTTGTCTGAGAGAATATATGATGGTCCGTATATACTCTCTGAGCTTCCTAGTTTCTTCTCTCTCATGCTCTTTGTCTTCTTTCTCTCACTCCAATTGTTGGAATTACTTTTGTTATTCTCTCTCTCACTCCCGTTCTTCTCTCTCATTCCTGTTAAACTCGGTACATCATTTGTTCTTCTCTTAATTATTGGAGCTTCGACTGTGTGACCTCTAAATTAAAAGATAACTCTGAAACACGGGCTTTGCCTTTGGATGAAATGACAAATGCAGTCACCCCTCTCACATGTCCAGACCGCTCTCTGAGGACTTTGGCAAAGACGTATCACTATAACATCGATGAGCCCCTTGTACAAAGATGATCCATTGATATATTGGACCATCTGTTTTGCTCTATTCAAAAAAAAAAAAAATTCAACGTCTATTGTTAACCAAAGGAAGATTAATTAGTTCACAAAAATTTAAATTTTTGAATATTTATTTACTAATGAATATATATCCAATATTTATCGTCTAATAGTATCCGATGAAAAAGTTGCAAATCTCTTTCTACATTTTAAAATTGACTCTCTCGCAAGAATGTTTTGCTACTTCGTTATGGTTTTCAAACCTCTTGTAATGCTTGTACAAATTTTCTCACACCCTTGAGTATAATAGCTAAAGTTGCTTATCCACTATAGCATGATGTTCAGCTATATCCTTATCTAAATCAAACTTGGCATGTACCAAATTATCAAAATATAATTAGTAATACTTTCTTATAAATTAATATGTTTATCAAAATATAGTTAAGCAATATACTTACATAAACCACCTCATGCAATACCATCTTCTCATCCTCTGGGACCTTTATCCATAACTTGTGAGTGATGTTGGTCTTCTCTCTGATGATGCACGAAAGCCACTTAAAGAATACGGAGGCAGCCTTGCCCATGACTCCTTGTGTCTCAAGCTTGATAGTTACTGAAGTCTTTCATTGCTTGATTTGCTTCCGGTGGGTTACCCATTTGTTCTTCTCATATTTGCACTGAGAAGATTCTACAATTGCTAATTTATTATAAGAAATAAATATTAATAGAAATGACAGTAATAAATTTTTAATTGCATTAAAGAAATATTTTATTAATATTTACCTGAGGGCACTGTGGATCGCTCTGAAGCTGCAGTGGCCTATGGTGTGTGGGGGGTCTCCTCTTCCTTCCTTGAAGTATCACCCACCTATGATCTGAAGTTGATCTTATCTTGGTGTTCACCTTGATTGGCGGGTGGTAAACTGATCCATGGGGAGGAAGAATGCTTACCTCCTCATCGTGAACGATATGTCGGCATCTGTTAATTTTATGCAAACAATATTAGCTCAAACTACATTATACGGAATTGAATCATACAATAATATTCACTATCATACAAGAACAACATTAAATCAAAGCACATAAAACGAAGAAGAAAACATGCAAAAAATCTTTTGAAAGAAAATCACCACACAAAACTCTTAAAAAGAAATACACAAATAGAATAAGAAAGAAGAAAAGGTTGTAGCTCACAACATCAAGATGTGTGTGCTAACAACTCTAAAGCAATAACAAGAGCACATGGAAAACAACCAACAGAAGAAAAAAAAATGTTGTTGCCAACCTAAGTATCACAAGAGAGTCATAACATAAAAAAAAAACTAAAAACATGTGAAAACCCTTAAGGCAAGGGGGAAAACACTAGATCCTTACCCATAGAAAAATAACAAAACCATAATCCTAAGGAACAAAAAACCACCTACATTGCAGAGACCTTTTACATTATAAAAATTGTGATTTATAATCATAGGAACCAAAAATTACATGGCATTGATAAGTTAAATCAACTTAATCTAAAGACCTCAACACTCAAGTTTGATTGCTTTAGTGTGATGTATCTAAAACAAACAAATATTTGATTGTAATCAAGGTATAAATTATAGGGTAAAAGTCACCTTAATATATATATATATATATATATATATATATATATATATATATATATATATAACTCTTATAAATGTAACCCTATAAATGTGATCTACGTAGCTTCAATAGAAAAATGGGTTTTGAATCATGTGATTCTGGTATGAAAGTAGGATTTTTAACAACTTGCACCTATAATTTATAGCTTAATAGTTATGTACCTTAATTAGTACCAAATATTTTTCTTTTTAAAATTAACACATAGCATTAAACAATTTAAAATGGACAACAAAATACTATATTTTTTTACAATATTTTTAAAATATTGCAACAATTTTCCACTATGACATCTACCCCAATTCAACCTGTCAGGGTGCCTCATTAGTCAACTCCAACTTGCTCTGAAACAAGCTGACCAACTTGTCCTATCCAGAGTAGAACAGAGCCTCATACCTACACAAACTATTTATGCACTTGAGAAAATACCAAAACAAGAAATACCATATAATCAGCCCGCTATTTCTCTAAACATGGTTAGGAAGCAATAGCATTATTAAAGGGCTCTACTACATAATGCATTGGAAGAGTTGAAACCTGCTAGCCCTCAAAAACCACATACAATAAAAGGATGAAATGAAACCCAAAAATAAAGAAAAAATAGCGCATGCGTGGATGCATTAGAAGAATGCCTTTGCTTCCTTTACAAAACTAAGTAAAAATCACATCGTGCAATAGAAAAGGAATCCACACCATGAGTCTGAAGGAAGATGTCAAGAAAAATGATGGAAAAAACAAAGAAACGAAGTAAAAGGAAAAATGTAAACCTTCAAAACATTGCATGTTAAAAAACACTTAGGTAAAGAAAAACAACACCCCAAAAGAAGACATAAAGCAATGAAGAAGAGGAGTAGATGAACGGAGATCACCTCATGTTTCTTTCCTCCTTCCATGGCAGGGTTGCAGTGAAGGCTTGAAAAAGATGAGAGGGGAGGCCCAAGAGAGAGAGAGAGAATAGAAGATGAAGGAGAAGGAAGAAGAAGAAGAAAAAAGAGAAGAGAAGTTGGAGGAAGGAGAGAGAGAGACCTTGCACTTGCAGTCGGAAGATGAGAGGAAGGAAGCCCGATGGTGGGAGATCATAGAGAGAGAAAAAGGAGCAGTCACTCTGACAGCCGCAGTGTCACCAGAGCAAGGAGGAGGGAGCAAACACTCTGAAGGCAGTCGATGGTGGTTCAGTGAGAGTGTAGAGAAAAAGAGAGACAGAGAGAGAAGAAGAGAAAAACAAAAAGGATTTATTGAACCCTTTTAAAATACTATGCTATAACGACGATAGAAATGTCACCATTGTAGAGAAAGAGAAAGGCTATAAAAGCGAAAGGCATGTGGTCGTTATAGAGAAAGTCTATAACGACAACATTTTTTATGTCCCCATTATATATCAATAGCGACAATATTCTATGCCCATTAAATATTGCCTTCAAAAGTCTTTTAACGATAATAATTGATGGCCATATAATGTTGTTATAAACATACCTATAATGGTGATATCTAAAGTCGATGTTATAGGTGTGTTTATAACGGCGACATATTTAACAGCCATATAATGTCGTTGTTATAAACATACCTATAACGATAATATATCAAAACATCAATATAGACATGTATTTAACAACAACATTTGTGCAAGCCAAGGCATTCACAAGGATATCTAAAGTCATCATTATTTCTAAGTCAATAGCGATAACATTTTTTATTGTCATTAAAGAGTTGCCGCTATTGACCCTCATCCTTATAGTATTCGTGTGAACGCCATGAGGTCTGCACAAATATGTTGCGAACCTACTCGATGATTTTAATCATATTTGAAGGTTTGCAACATATTTGTGTCAAAGTCAGGAGATTAGCTCAAATATATTGTAAATCTCCTCGATGATTTTAACCATATTCGGATCACAACATATTTGTGTGAATGTTAGGAGGTTTGCCAAATATGTTGCAAACCTCATCAATGATTTTAACCATATTATGAGGTTAGCAATATATTTGTTCGAACATTAAGAGGTGCGAACAAAAATGTTCTGAAGGGTAAAATGATCTTAAATAAGTCAAAAATCAGTGATTTTAGACATGTGAAGAATTTTGACATATTTGTGAGTTTTTGCGAGAATGCACCATTTTACAAGGATAGTACATGCACATGTACTGTTTATCTATCTACCACATTCGCAACTATAACAATTCCCATCTAACTTTCAATATTCTTTCAATATAAATATGTTTTAAAGGCAAAACTTCTATAGAAAATAATTTCATGACAAAATTTCAAAAGTAACTTCATAGTAATCCAATGTGTAAAGGCACAAATATTTTGTGTTCTCTTACTTTGTAAAATTCCCATTGACTTTAATAATATATTACAAAGGTTGAGAATTTCTCTTTTTTTTATTTCCAAATATGAATATTAATGAGATCTCTTTTTTGTCCTAGAAAGATTTTTTAACCTACCACAAGTTATATTTTAAAGTACTTTTGAGGCATTTCTAATTAATTTCTCACAACGGCTATCTTTATTTTTTCTTATCTTTAGGCAATTATGAAAATTTGGAAGAACATGAATAATTTAAATGTGTTAAAGGAAATTCCAAATTTTCATAGATTTTTTTGCTTTCTTAAGGCTTATTAGAAAATGAAGATCAATGAAACTACTATTACAATAAGGAACATGGCATCATAACTTTGTTGCTCCTTTTCTGATTTAATACATTATAACATTTCCTTTAAAAATAAAAAAAGAAACCAACATGTACGGCATCCTGGTGTATATCTATTGATGACACAAAACAATAAATGATTAATTTATCCAAGGTTTCGAATTTCCAAAAAATAATTTGAGATATAAAGAAATCCTTCAATTTAGCAGCTATTGTAATATGAAAATCTGCATTCTAGAATGTTTTATATTTTAAATCGCATCCAAGTATGCCTAATAGCATCTCATACAACAATTTGTGAGCAGTTAAATGCTTGGAAATTATATGGATGGTCACCATGGCCATTGGTATCTACTCATAAAACCTCAACAGTTTATGAGTGGTTTAGACACAAACTCTTGGATGCCAGTGCTGACCAGCAACAGGAAATTCAACATATAAAAAAATTGCATTTTTTCAGTTAAAGCCACATTTGATTAAAAATATCCAGGCATTATAATTGCAGCATTTAAATATTTGTTAAGCAATGCATGTGAGAACAATGATCATTGAAAGTATGCAAAGAAGAGAAAAAAACACAACTAAAATTGAACTCTGTTGTCGTATTGGCAATAACTTGGTGTCATGACCAAGATGAGGATTATTCATGTGGTTATGATTGAAGAAGCTGCAGCTTTTCCAATCTAAAAAGAAGCAAAGAAATAAAGAGGCTATAGTGGTGGGTGCCACCACATAAGCATGCTTCCCCATCGATGCATCCCATGTTGATGTCATGGTGGAGCATATAAGGTTGGCCACTTGCCTTTGGATATGAGTATGAACTAACACGTGTCAAGAGCCCAACTGCATTAACTTTAAAGATGTTTAAACACATACATTAACTACCAATGACAGTATTGCTTTTTTCTTTTCATGAAAAAAGAAAGTAGCATCTAACAGCATGTTCAAATTTAGTTACCAATAAATTTCTTTGGATTTTAACCACATGATAAAAGTGTATACTTTTTTTCAACAGAGAAAATTAGGCTTAGGCAGACCCTACCATTTATACAACCATACCATTGAGAATCGAACTTGCAACCTTCCAACAGAAGGTGACGTGCACTAACTGCTCCTGCAGAGCCCACCATTGGTGATAAAAGTGTTATACTTGTGTAAGTGTTTTTTAATGAAGAAGTTTTCTGCGGAAGCATCAGGTAATCTCCAGGTGGTCATCGTCACTTAAGCTCTTACCAAGCCCACCGGTGAAAGGCACATGCACACTCGATAAGAGTCAAACCTGAGACGAAGAGGTCAGCACCTTCTCCCCAAGCCCACTACCACTAGGGCAACCCGGTCGGTGTGTATACTTGTGTAAGTGCTCTCTATGTTGAGTTTGACTCCTTAATTTGAGAACACCAGCCAAGTTTAATTTTGACCATATAGAAGCTTTGAGTCCCTCAGAACTTAGGCCATACATGAGTGTCCCATAGGCATTCTTGTAAAAGACATGTCAAATACAAAATATACAAAATCTCAACTGGATTCTATCAATCATACAAGACAACTTATTGCGAGTATGAACACTGAAATGCTCCCTCTTTCCACCTAGAAAAGAGAGGAGAAAAAAGTGAACGGCTCCTCAACATGAAAAAGGTGAACTGATCCTCAACATGAAATTAGATGGAAGCAGCGGGCAAAAGTGAAATGGCTTGCAACTGGAGACGGTAACACTAAAATTTTTCACTCATATGCTTCTCATCGTCATAGGAAGAATGCCGTCCCATCAATCACCATTGGGAGTGTTTCGTACTTTAATCAACACGTTATTTCAGCTGTCACTCAGTATTTTAAAGATTTATATTTTGTTTCACTTACTGCGGAGGGTGTCATTAGTCCTGTTTCTGTTGGTTCGATTCAGCAAGATCAAGCCAAAATTATGCAAATGAAGTTCTCTGAAGATGAGATTTTTAGGGCCATCAAAGGTTTTTTGGGGTGGAAATCTCCAGGTTCTGATGGGTTTCATGTGGATTTCTTTAGAATTTTTTGGTCTTGTGTGAAGCCTGATGTTATTAACATGTTTGATGAGTTTTATCGCAACTCCAAATTGCTTATTCAAACCCACTTAGCAATTATTTTTTTAATTCTGAAAGATGATGTTGCCACTGATATCTCTAGGTTTCGCCTGATTTCTGTTATGAGTGTACTTTATCGGATGATTGTCAAGGTGTTGGCTAATAGGTTGAAGATCGTGGCTCACCAAATATTTTTGAACTCTCCTTTGATTCTGTGCATTGACCCTCCTTATTTCAAATGTTATCCAATTTTGGCATTGGTTGTTGTTTTTTTGGGTGGGTGAGGGAATTGATCTCTAATGCTTAGGCCATGATTAAGATTAATGACATTAGAGGTGGTCAGATCAAGTTGGGGTGTGGATTACCACAAGGCTGCCCTCTCTCGCCTTTGATGTTCAATGTAATTGTTGAGGGTCTCGTGGTGTTGCTCAAGCGTGCTGCGGAGAAGCGCCTGATAGATTCTTTAGATGTTCTAGATTTCTCAGACCATATTCTTATTTATGCTGATGATATGATCATTTTTGGGCTAACAAACGTGCAGCAGATGCTTAGATTCAAACTTATTCTCCAGTTCTTTCTCTCTCTTTTTGGGATTTCCCTAAATGATAGCAAATGCTCTCTTACTATGTTAAATGTTGAGTCTTCTATGCTTGCAGCGGATCAACGGATTTTTAATTGCACAATCTCTGAGTTGTCGATGATGCATTTGGGCATGTCGTTACAAGTGAAGTGTCTCTCTTTCACTGCTTGGGCCCCAACTATTCAAAAAGTAAAAAATAAACTTTTTTCATGGCAGGCGTCTTATCTCTTCATCGCTGGCCGTCTGACTTTAATCAGACATGTTCTTTCTTCTATTCCTAAATTCTTCATGTCAATGTTCGTGATGCTTGTGAGTGTAGAGAAGCAAATTTTTTGTTTAATGACGATTTTCTTTGGTCTGGGTGTCAACTTCAGAGTAAGCGCCATTTGGTTGGTTGGCGAACGGTGGTGTTACGTAGGCATATGGATGGCTTAGGTGTTTTTGCTCCAAGACAGAGAAGTATTGCTCTTGTGGCCAAGCAATATTAGATGGCCCATCAACTAGGTTCTCCATGCGCTCGTTTGCTTCATGCTAAATATGGTGCTCCTGATTTATCTTTTTTTCGTCATGGAACCCGGGGGTTGGCGATCTCACACTTGCGAAGCATGTGGCTGAGAGCTTTATCGTTCTTCAAAGATCAAATTGAAGATGCAAAAAATTACGATCAGTGGTTGTAATGGGCGATTGCGCCAAATGGTGCGTTCCTCACCCACAAAAATATATAGATTGTTGCTCTCCCTGGGGGCAGATTGATTCCCTGAGTGTGTGTTATACGCTAAGGGCCCTTTTTCAAGATCTTGGGTCTTGGCTTGGTTAATTTTGCATGATAGGATTCAGACTCACAGTTATTTAAAGAAGTTAGGCTTTCAGTTTCCTAGCTGGTGTGTGCTTTGTCAAGCTGCAGAAGAAACTATTTTTTATTTATTTTGGTCTTACCCAATCTTTGTGGCCTTATTTAATAGGACATGGAGATCTCCGGACGTAATTGTCAAATAAGAGTCTTTTGTGATTGATCTGCTTCTGGGCTTTATTGGAATTAGACGATGCAAGCGGTGGAGACTGATCTGGAAGACGTGGTTGCTTACTACTTGGTGCTTTATTTGAATGGCACGCAATGATGCTACTTTCTATCAAATTTCGGTCGACCTTAATAATCTTGTTCATAAAATCTTGGTTGATGTATATGTGATTTTACGTATGCATCTAAGAGACCTCTCATTCCCTCTGAACAACGTTCACTCATCGGTGGTTTCTTCTAATCCAACAGATCCTGGTTGAGCTTGGCTTTGTTATTTGTCTGTAGTTTTTTTTCTTTAGCTTTTTATTTTTTTTTATTTTTGTTTTGTTTTCTATATTGTCCAGTTCATGGCTTTATGAGTGGTAATGTCTCTCTCTCTCTTATTTTTAGCTTTATGGGTGTTGAAGCTGCGATGAAAAAGGGAGAAGAGAGCCTTGCCATGAAATGTGTGTGTGCGTGTAAAGGGGGAGGGGGCATGTGGTAGATGCTGGTAACTCCATTTCTTTTTCACAATGAATAACCTTGTGTTGGATGATGCTTTTGTAATTTATAATATTTTTAAACAGTTTCCTATCTACTTCCAATCATTTAATGATTTACTAGGACTAGCATGTTCTTATTATTAAATATTGTTTTTTAATGATACATTATAAGAAAGTGATTATTTTTAATGAAAAGGAGTTTTTAGTAATAGTGAAAAGATATTCTAGTATGTTATTAATTGGCTTACAATATTCTCTCTCTCATTAAGGAAGACAATGTGTCTCAGAAAAAAGGCATATTTCAGCCTGCAATTTTATCTTTTCAACCTAACCAATTATCTTGAAAAACTCGCAACCAAACCTATGCTCGACATTATTGTTCGGTACTGCAGTGACTAATAGAATAGCAAGATCTAGCAAGGATCCACACGGCAATGTATTAAATTTTTAAGCCCATCTGGTGTGTCAACAAATGTTTCACCATTTCATTTTTATCAACTTCTTTAAAAAATGACTCGGTGGCTTCTCGTATTGGAATCACTACAGAGGTGGGTATTATATAATATGTCGTTACATGATCAACCTCCTGGTGACTGTGCATCTGCATATTTTTGTAAAAGGAAAAGGCAGTTTTAGGTAACTTTGCTGCCGTACGCATAGCGCTTGGTTCAATGTGGTTTAAGAAATTTTTCATGAAATTGGATAGCTTGAACCCAGTTGGTGTATAGAGAGAGACAGCTATGGTTTGTCCATGGTGACAACAGTCGAGTTTGGGTCAGCTACCCAGCTGATCCAAATCTGATTTCTTGGATCCGGTACCGCTGGTTTTATCCGATTAATAATCAGATTCAGATTTGGTATGTAATTTGCATCCATAGGTGAATCTAAATCCAAATTGAGTCTGAATCTGGCAAATAATTCATCTGACTTGATTTAATTTATATAAAACATATGTGACTAGTTAATCAGATCCTAATTTGATATTATCTTTTTCCATCCAACTCTAAATCCGAATCCGTTTAGCCATCGCCCTATTATGTTGGATTCGGTCAGGCTTAGATCCCAACCGAGTCCTGCCCGTTTACATCCCAGATGTAAAGTCATGTCCAAAGAGGCTAGATGACCTGTCTGAATTTTTGTTTGCTTCGAGAATAAGGTATCTTGTTGCCTGCATATATGACAGTACTTTAGCTTGTCATGAGTATGGTCATTCTCGGAATACATTTGGAATGGTGTTTGCTTTTGGCTCGAGGCACCGATTTTCCAATATCAAAAAACATCTCATGGAAGGTTTGCAAGTTTTGTGAGAAGAGGTTCATAAAGAAAATATGTTCCTAACTTTTCTATCATTTTTTGGATTTTTATTTTAAGAAACAATCATTTTTGGGATTTGCGATTCTCTTCTCCCATTATTATGTGAGGTTGTTATGATACTTATTTGAGCTATATTTAGTAAAAAGAGTGTGTGCATTAAGAGAGAGAGAGAGAGCTTTTGAGTCTTTTCCTTTCTTTTTCTTTCAAAAATTCTAGGATTGACTAATATCTTTTAATATCTTATCAGAAAATTCCCATCAATATCTCAGTATCTCGAGAGTGAAATTTGTTGCCACCATTTTCTCTTGAACGCTTTTATTGATCCAATTTGGACCACCAATATCATATCCTCCTCAATCAATCTAATGAACCACAGTGGGTAGACCATGTCCCATGTATTTCAAAAGCTCTCTCTCTCTCTGAGTTTCAGGTGATTGGAACTGCCAAATTCCAGAGGCATGTGCAGGGTAATAATATTACTGCAAAATAATGGACTGCCTTTACACAAAACACACACTAAAAACGATGGTGCACTACTTTATGAGCTAGCCTTTTATATTCAAGCATTGCCTCTCAAGGGAAAAAGGATGAGAGAAGTAAATAAAAGAGGAAAAAGGAAAGGAGGAAAGCAGCATGCATTCGATTCCGACACGCACGGGCTATGGCTAAAGATAACGCAACCCCACATGCTCTCTCTCTCTCTCTCTCTCTCTCTCTCTCTATAGTGCGGTTCGACCTATATGGATGGATTCCACACTTCCCTTCACCTTCATTTGTTAATCCCCCGTTCAAAGCCTCTTTATTGATGCCGAATCTCTCCAGAGTACTTTACTTGGAGCTAATTACTTGTTTCATGCGTGCCTATGGATACTCTTAAATTAACCAACCATACCACAAGCTGTCGACAAGTGTTAGTAGCCTCACCTTTGGGGTTTACGCTCACCACAATCGAAAAATCATGTGCCGAGTTTCAAGCACAGACACCAATCTCGTTCTTTTCTCCAAAAATCTAGTCATATTTTGCAAAATCTAGTTTTCTCAAGAAAATCTTGAAAAAATGCCTGTACATATATTAATATATAGCATATATATATATATAATAAAAATGATGAATAATATAAAAAAATCTACAAAAATGCTTTTATCTTGGTAAACATTTTTTTTGACAGAGAAAGCTGGTGTTAGGCAGACTCCTACCAGTCATACAACCATACCATTTGGGGTTAAAACTTGCAACGTCCCTACACAAGGTGACGTGCACTAACTGTTCCTGCCAGACAAGCGGATCCCCCCGATGGTTTTTATCTTGGTAAACATGATATTATAAAAGTATCACTTTTCTTGTGATAATCTTAGCACTTTATTTTCAAAATATCACCAATATATGTGACTATACTTTCAGGTCAGGAGGAGATCCAATGCTCCGCCGAATACTCTGTAAAGGTACTCGGCCCATTGAATGGGAGGTGTGGCTCGGTATTCAGGGCCAAAACACTTTATAAGTGTTCGGCCTTTTTAATATGGGGGCCAGTACCCAGGGGCCCCTTTTTTAGTAGAGGGTAGCCACTATGTGGCTCCCTTAGTTGGGCAGAACACCTGCTAATTAAGGTGTTCTGGCGCCCTGAGCACTGGATCTGCTTCCCTATGGATGTCACACATCCCACCCGACACCCTTCTCCCCAATGACTGGTTGGACTGAGTACCTTGAAAGTCACTCGATCCGATCACTGGGTCTCCTCTCTTTCAAGTCACTCCAATGCAGAACTGAATCTAATTCATACATGACATACGGGTTTGTTCGTTGTCCTGTTGGCACGCCTGTCATACAAAACTCATACTTTTTGTCCAAAAAAGAAAAGAAAAAGGATATAATACATATACACAAGCAGCCATGCTCCATCACCCATATTCGTCAATGATGCTACAGAATATATGGCCTCAATGACTACGTGATGCCTTAGGCAAGTTAACATGAACACGCCCTTTGCATTGGATCGCCACCGTCCCACTTCGGAACAACTGCACTTGGATGCTCCACTATGTTTTGCTTCAACAAAAATGGTAAGAAGGTGCTATTTGTGGTCTACTTGCTCTTCTTCTCAAACAGTAGAACCAAGCGGTAATTGAGATTATTCCACCCATCATGCCTCCTTGGTCGAAGAGCCAAGCCATTGCAGGAAGCAAAAAAAAAAAACTTGCGCGATTTACTGATACATTTTGAGTCTGACCCAGTTCTTGAACCCATGATACCATGCGTAATCAATGGTCCGCCCATTATGTCAAAATGAATTATCTATTTTGGTCCACGTATCGTGCCTCCTAATTATATGTTAGTCACATTAAAATAAAAATGGTCGTTTTCCAGTTTCCACAGTCGTATCCATGTGACAGTCCACCCCTTTCTTCAACCAAGAATGAGAACTTGTCTTGAATAAGTCTTGGTGCATGATCACTTTAAGGGGCACAGAAATCAACAAGATCTCTCACACAAATCGTGTGTGTGTTTATGCGTGCTGCTCAAAGATCACGAACCACGATATGGGTATCAAGATCATGTGAAAAAAGACCATTATTCACCACGTATAGTCAGTCCTCCGTCCTCTACATAGGCCCTATTGTTCCCCATAACATGCATTTGTTTATTTACTTTGTAGACCGTAATAGTAATCACGAGAATAACATAAGGGGAAGAATAATCAAAAGGAGAAATACTACGTCATGCCCTCACACTAAAGACTCCCCCTCCACTCTACATAAATAAGGACCCATTCCTCTCTACACCATCTCCAAACATCCCGCATACACCATTCTCCTTGGCATGGATTGGGCACCTTCTCTATTCAATACCACGCTGTGATCTCACTCACCAAAAAGCCAAACACCCCTCCCTCTTTCGCTTTCTCTTTCTCTTTCTCTTTCTCTCTTTCAATCAAAAAAAGAAGGAAGGCTAAAGCACAATAATAAAGATGGCACCATCCATCGAGCACTCAAACCAGGAGATGGCACCAAGACTGCTCCCCCTCCCCACAATCAATGATTCCACCGAAGCCAAAGAGCCGCCGAAACCCGCCGCCGATCCTCCCTCCGTCTTGCACCTCCACGCCTTCCCTTTAACTCTCAAGGTATGGTAGCCGTCCTTCAGTGGTTCTGTTTTTCGTTAATTTACTGCTTTGGGTGCTCGCAAGGGCTCTGATCATCTGGTAAGGGCAACTCGTGAATGTCATCAAGATGTCATGAGTTGGAAAGCCTGCTGGTGCACTTCCCTTGCCTGAACGCCAAAGCTGAATGTACTGTATGGTAGGCAAGGGGATCACGGGGTTATGTAAATGAACTCGGTGAGCGAGGCGGTTTTTCCATGATTATCAGAAAAAAATTTACTCTTTGTTTCTTCCTTCTTTTGGTTCTCGTTTCTTTAAATATCCTCACTGTGAGTGCATCACTTTTGGTAGTTTGAAGAAGTGGCCTTCAGAGTGAAAGTAGAACCAAAAGGAAGTAGGTCATGCTGTGGACTATCAAGCTTAGGAATGGGTGGTTGTGGTGGTGGTGCGAGCGCAAAGGAGAAGATCATATTGAGTGGAATAAGCGGCATGGTGTTCCCCGGCGAGATCCTGGCCATGTTGGGACCGTCGGGCAGTGGCAAGACGACATTGCTGACGGCGCTCGGCGGCCGGCTCGCCGGCAAGCTCTCCGGCAAGATCACGTACAACGGGCGGCCTTTCACGGGCTCGATCAAGAGGAGCATCGGCTTCGTGGCGCAGAACGACGTGCTGTACCCGCACCTGACCGTCAAGGAGACGCTGGTGTTCGCGGCCCTGCTGCGGCTGCCGGGCTCGCTGAGCTCGGCCGCAAAGGCGGAGCACGCGGAGTCAGTGCTCACCGAGCTCGGGCTCACCAAGTGCAGGGACAGCGTGGTGGGCGGGGCGCTGGTGCGGGGGATCTCGGGTGGGGAGAAGAGGAGGGTGAGCATCGGACAGGAGATGCTGGTGAACCCGAGCCTGCTGCTGCTGGACGAGCCCACCTCGGGGCTGGACTCGACCACGGCTCAGCGGATCCTGACCACGGTCAAGGGGCTGGCCAGGGTGGGTCGGACCATCGTGACCACCATCCACCAGCCCTCCAGCAGGCTCTACCACATGTTCGACAAGGTCATCCTCCTCTCGGAGGGCTGCCCCATTTACCACGGCCAGGCCTCCGCTGCACTCGACTACTTCTCCTCCATAGGCTTCACCACCTCCGTAACCATGAACCCTGCTGATTTCCTGCTCGATCTTGCAAACGGTAAGCATGCAGCATCACTTTAGTACCATACCAACCAACAATACTACTTCAATTTGAATCACTCTTCTTTCGTCCTTGATTGGACGATGGGACTTGTTGATGATGGGGTTGTGTTTGGTTGGGACCCAAATGAAAGAATGGCCCTCAAAGACTCTTGTCTTCTTCCTTTTCTCTCTATGTTACTGGTATTTTTATTTCATGCTTGGTAAAAATGGCAGGGATAGCGCCGGAAAGGAGGAAAAGAGAGGGAGGTGTTGAGTCAGTGGATGGGGGAGATACTAAGCAGGGGGGATGCGGTGAGGGGAATGATCCGAAATCGGTGAAGGAGGAACTGAAGGAGGCGTACAACAAGCATATCTCTGCGAGGTTGAAGTCAGAGATCTGCAATAGCTGTGGCTCCTATGCCTATGGTGGCTACGGCTCTGCCTCCGCCAGAGAGACCTCTAGAAGTACGTGAAACCACCATTCCTTTCTCTCTCTCTCTCTCTCTCTCTCTCTCTCTCTCTCTCTCATACGTGCGCCTGGGTGGTAGAGCACACGTGCAAATGCACTTTCCTTTTGCATGGATGGGTACGCGATGCATGATTGCAGTTTAGGCTCATGATTCTCAGTAATGGGCCGGGTTGGTTGGATCTCCTACACAATGAACCGGATCCATCTCTCTCTCTCTCTCTCTCTCTCTCTCTCTCTCTCTCTCTCTCTCAATGCACAATGTTTTCTTAACAATCACCACCATCCTCATCTGCATGAAATGACGCCCAATAATCGGATCGATTTCTTTGCGACCCAAACTGCTACAAGCGTCCCCTCATCCTGCTAGTCCTGTGTTTTCTCTCAATGGCAATGGCGTCTTTTACTAAAAATTGTTGAATAAATTGAATGATTATCACAAACACAGACGCTACTTTTATGGGAGAGTGATGTTTCACTGAAAATCACTAAACAAAAATACCAATATTATTGAACATAATATCAATTTTTAAAAGAAAAATCACTAATAATCCTGCAGTTTAAAAAAAAAATCATTGAACCAAAAAACTACTTTTTTATTTATAACCAGAAGGAGCCGCACCGATCATAAAGACCTGGTACCTACGGTCGTCAGTGCTGGCAGCGTAAAACTCCAAGGCTACTTAATAATAACAGTTGCTGCACTGCTCTCGTATTTTTTGATGAAAGACATGTTAGGAGAAAACACAGAGGATGGGTGATGGAGGGACACACGTCAAGTTTGGATTGCCAAAAACCGGGTCGATCAATGGATCTAGTATCCATCAGCGTGGACCATATTATTAAGAAAACCATGTTGAAGAAACCTGGTGCTTATGAGTTAGTGGGCCCCATTCATTCACTGTATGATGGGGGCCACTGACTGTTGCTAGATGGACGGGAGCTCGGCACTCGTCCTATAGTTTGCATTACCACATAGAAATATGATTCATTCACAAATGCTAGAGCGGTGGGGTCACATGAGCACCATGCTTATCACCTTGGATGAGATCATTTTTCCCTTTTGATATAGCTGACATTAGGTAGCACGCATATTGCATGACCCACAGACGGTAATAGCATATGACAATGATGGGCTGATCATCCAAGGCATGAAGCTCATGCATCACCATCGTCCATGTATGAAGGATGATGTGAATGGTATAACCAATAATCCATCCCGAAGTTGGTGCGCACAGGCATGATCCCTCTGTGCATTGGCCCACTCACCACCCACAAAACTCATTGCCACCATCATCAGTTATTATGTGCACTTTATTATACTGGACAAGAAAAAGAAAAAGGGGCCAAGAAGAGAGAGAGAGAGGTCCATACAATTCTATTCATCAATCTAGGCCTATTAGCACCTTTTGCATGATTCAAAGATGAATGCACAGTGGTTGTTGATCTGTATCGACCCTACCTAGGCTGTATCATGATGAGATGGTCGCGCTTCTCAAAAGTGGGGTGGCCTATATGATGTTGGTTCCCACCTACCATTCATCTTTGAGATGGACGGTTAGATTCCTGGTTTTAAATGGTGTTATTTCCAACCCCCTTTCATTACAAAGAAAAAAGTCTCTTATTAGCTTTGCACTCATGAAGTTAATTACTTTGTCATTGATAATCATTATAACATTCTATTGCCGCCGGTTCTCAGACGGTCGGACCCATGCACGAATTGAGTACAACAAAGAAGAAAGGGTCCCACCCCACCTATACAAGATCTGGACCATCCATACTCTGTACTGGTGTTGGTCAAGATGACAGACAAGAATAACTTTAAAAACTCTAATCTAAAAAAATACTTTATCAATGCAAAGGTGGTGATTAATTAAATCTCTAATGGTCTCTCCACAGGCAATGGAAGAAAAAAGGCAGAGGACCAGTGGTGCACAAGCTGGTGGCAGCAGTTTAGGGTCCTACTGAGAAGAGGGTTGAAAGAGAGAAAGCATGAGTCTTTCTCCAATCTTAGGATGTTCCAAGTGATCTCCGTTGCAACACTGGCTGGTCTCCTGTGGTGGCATTCAGACCCCTCCCATCTTCAAGACAGGGTAATAATAATACTCTTACAGCAGAGCCCTTGTATGATTTGTTTTCACCAGCACAAAATGGCCAAAATTACACATTCCAATCTTTACTTGTGTCCTGCAATGACGTTCTAATACTCTGCATTCTGATTTCGCAGATTTCGCTACTCTTCTTTTACTCTGTGTTCTGGGGCTTCTTCCCACTGTACAATGCAGTCTTCACCTTCCCGCAAGAACGCGCCATGCTGACCAAAGAACGGTCTTCGGGCATGTACCACCTGTCATCTTATTTTCTAGCAAGAACTGCTGGGGATCTGCCAATGGAGCTTGCACTTCCAACAGCCTTCGTCACCATCACATACTGGATGGGCGGCCTCAAGCCGGATCCCTCTACCTTCATTCTCTCCCTGCTTGTCGTCCTCCTTAATGTGCTGGTTTCCCAGAGCCTTGGCCTTGCGCTTGGTGCATGTCTGATGGAGATAAAGCAGGCCACCACCTTGGCCTCTGTCACGACACTGGTCTTCTTGCTAGCAGGCGGATACTACATCCAACGAATACCTCCCTTCATCATTTGGTTGAAGTATTTGAGCTTCAGTTACTACAGCTACAAGCTCCTGCTTGGTGTCCAGTACAATGAGGGAGATACTTATGAATGCCGCCCTGGTGTTTCTTGCCGTGTGATAGACTTTCCTGCAATCAAGTCTGTTGGGCTCACACACAATGGCTTGGATGTCAGCGCCATGTTGTTGATGATGGTCGGCTACCGATTAATCGCATATGCTGCATTGCATAGAGTTCATGCAAAGTAGCCCAACTTAGCCATTGCACACAAGATGAATAACTATAATTTTGAAGGTGTTCGCTAAGGCTTTTTAGATGTGGTCCTCTGTTCTTTTTCTCCACCTTTTCTGGGAAGTAGTCTTTTGAACTGGCTTCATGGATGAGCAAAAAAAAGCCCTGGTCTACAAGAGTCGTCATATCCACATGCAAGAAAGTTTTTTCCAGTTACTTTTTCTTTGTTACAGAAAGATCAAGATTCTGTCCAGACTAAGCAATTACTGTATCGGCAGATTCACAGCTTCCACCATAAGAAAAAGATGAATAAATAGAGCATCCATAGATTTTCTTTATGAGATTATCCGTTCTAGATAGAGTATGAACATCGATTCTTAAAGAAGCAAAATAATGCCAAGATCTGATGGAAGATAGTTCGGATATTTATGCTCAGAAAAAAGAATATGTATAACGCATATTTCAAAAAGCATTAGGGATCATTTGACGATTGATTCTCAAATGGTCAACCGCCAAAAAGAATTCTGGACTCTATACAACAATTTTCATGAATAAATTACAAAGGCAGAAAGCGGAGAGGGTGAAGCAAAGGAATACAATTGCAGTTATGGCAAAAGGAAAGTAGAAAAACAAGGCTCTCTAAGCTTACATTGCACCAGCACAGATTCTGCGTATTTATAACTAAGAAATTAAATACTGCTTCAGATGCGCGGTTCTTCGCTTATTCTTCAACTTTCTAAATGCGCACGACTCGATCTGCCTAATTCTCTCTCTACTTACACCCATCAGCTCTCCAATCTCTTGCAAAGTTTTCATTCTCCCATCTTCAAGCCCAAATCTCCATCTTATCACCTTTTTCTCCCTTGGTGTAAGGCTGTCAAGAACTTTCTCAAGGTCCTGCTTCATAAATTGCTTGATCAACAATTCCTCTGATGTCTCCGCATCTGGATTGGAAATCACATCCTGAAAAAGGAACTAAGCTGATAAGAAATGGCATAATTTAGGCTACACATCTACCACAAAAGAAGAAAAAGGATTTCATTGTAAGCAGATTAGAAACCAGACCGAAGGTTTAAGATTCTGATTAATCCCAATTTTTTGATCCAGGGATCTAGGAGCCTTTGGTGTTAGCATGACTGCAGTAAGCCTCTTCATTGACAACCCTGCTGCCTCAGCAACTTCTTCATTGTCAGGATGTCTGCCATTCTCACTGTACAGTTGTTTTCTTGCCTCCCTTACCCGATAAGTTGCTTCAACCATGTGAAACTGTAACATGTTATCAAAACAAATAATACATTGTGAAAAAAAGAAAACTAAAAGATGTTTGTAGGCACAAGCCAAGAATCTAATGCAAGGATCACAGAAAAGCACAAAATGCAGGGAACATGAGAATATAATTTTTAAGTATGGACAAAGATCTACTCATCCCATGTCCTGCTTCAGGCTTTTGAAGTGGACATCTCTCCTCATACAGGGAAAGATATGCTAGCCGGGTCATTCTCTCAAGTACCAATCCTTACACTTCACAGCAGGCTTAACAGAGAGAGAGAGAGAGAGAGAGAGATGGCATTAAAAGCAGGAGCCATTGACCTTAAGTGGTTGATTGCAACAGCAGATGCATAGGGAAAAGGAAAAGCAAAGGAGAGAGAAGGGAGGTGCAAAAACAAAGGATGGAAGCAAATGGAACACGAGCAGCTTCGACAAATACAAGGTTTCACTGGATAATTCAATGCTAAGACTTGGGGGCAGCCAACATAAAATCAAAGAACCCAGAAGAAACCAAACTGCAGAAATGACGAGGAAAGCAAATAGAGAGAAACACCAGTAAGAAGCAGGCAGTCGAGATTGAAACCATCACCGATTAAGGGATTACGATTAATGCTAATTGTTGTGTTAATAATATTATTTGAACACTTCATTGTAGGAGTTGATTTTTTTATATAGATCTTCAATTGTATGACCTTGCTATCTACACTTGAGAATGGGCTTTTGATGTAATTCAATCTCAGAGGTCCATGGTCATATAATCATGTCATACTAACCAGACTTTCTTAACAAAGCATAGACGTGATGTAAGTGATCATGAATGTCCCTATGCAACAAGGGTGTTTCAAATTGTGCAGTATACCAGTGTTGGCACTGGTACATACGGGTGATGGTGATGGGTATTTTGGAATGCTGTCATATAGGCTGTCATAAGCTTGGGGACTTTGACAATTGCTTGGTGATGCAAAAATATAACTAAACGAAAGCTCTAACAGTGTTTGATAAAAACTTGCCATATTCTCAGTGACGAAAATTTATTGAACATAAAGTTTCCTTTACACAGGAAGTTACAATTGTTGCACAATAATGAAAAAAAGAATTTGTTTAGAAGCATACCCACCAGATTAAGATCACAATTCTTCATTGTCTAAAACTTCACCTTGATCAAATTGACCTCAATTTCGAACAATTTTTAATGTTAAAAATTTTTCAACATCTTTGACAGAACCACGTTCTTTATTCCCATATCCCACAGGTTAACAATCACAAGCATTGATGTTTCAGCATGGCCTCAAGTGACGAGCATGCAATTTCTGCTCCACAAGAAACTGGAAGAAATTAAGCATACTACTTTGATGGATACCTTTAAACATTTTATAAGTGGATTTGTGAATTGAATAAATGATGTTTTTTAAGAACTGATCAAACATTTCGTATAAAAAATAGAACATAATTGATTTAAAAGAGAACTCTTAGGAAATTCACCTTTTCCAAATAAATTATGAATATAAGAACAAATTATCTTCGACAAAAAAATATTAGCGAAAGGATTTTATTACCATGGGAGTGGAGAGAGAGAGAGGATCTTAACAAACCTCCAATGACTTTCACATGTTTGAACATTTAAGCTTCGATAATGCAATAAAAAAGGAGTTTCTTAATAGGAGAAAATGATCTCAAATCTTGACTAATTGAATTAAATTAAAAATAAAACAATGACTATGACCTTTACTTTTTATCATAAGACAACAAAAAAGTAAAAATGAAAATAAATGAAAACATTCATTGAAAGGAGATTACAAGAAAACTTCTCATAGCAAAAGAAAATTTTTCCTATGAGAAGTTTTGATATGAGAATTTTTCTAAATGAAAAATTTTCATTTGTTTGTGTGCATGAGAAAATAAAATAAAAATGACCCCTCTCCTTTCTCCTTGTCTTCTCCTCCTCCTTCCCTTCTCTTTCTCGTCTTCCAACAATTAGAGATGGATGGTAGTGGTGATGGTGAGATGGTCGGTGGTGGTGATGATGGTCAGATGGTGGTAATGATGGTAAGATGTGTTAAAATATATGTACTCACATATATATATATATATATATACTTATAAATATATATATATGTGAAATACCCGATAGGGGTATTTTAGTCATTCCACATCGTACTATTTTCTTTAAATAAGTTATTTTTCTTTATTTAATTTTTCTTTTTCTTTTTGTAATATCTCATTTATCAAAGCATTGGGGGTCCCACATGTAGTCGTTGGACCCCCAACGGTCATAAATATGACCGTTGGGGGCTCCAACGACCATATGTGGGAGCCCCCAATGGCTTTTCACTTGCTCTCCTTTTTGTATATATAAGGGGTTCCCCCTCTCTTGTAGTTCATGGCTTTTTAAGCCCCAATTCAATAAAGAGTATTTATTTTTATGTTTTGCCTCTTTGAAGGCTTCTTGTGTTGTCCCTTAGTGGACTATTTCTTCATTCCCCATCGTGGGTTCGTATTTGTCCATTGTTGGACCTTGTGAATGCATTAAGCATTCTTGTTATTCATTTTCGTCCACTTTCTAACATGGTATCAGAGCCACAGAATTCTTAAATCTTGAAAAGCTTCTGCCTCAATTTTCGTGCTTCATTTGCAAAGGTGTGTTATCACCTCGTTCTTGCAAGGAGTGTTTCCTTCTTGGCTAGGTGTGCTTCATCACTTGTCAAAAGAGTGTTTTTATCACGTCTCTATCGGCTACAAGAGGATTTGGTTGGAAAGAAGGACTTGAGCAACATTGTTGTATTGTATTCTCTCTCTTCTCCTTAGAGTTACTTGACATGTATTTTTTACATTTTTTAGCCCATGCATTACGCATGAGAAAAACACTTGTTTTTCTTTATCATTGTATATATATATATAATCATATATATGTATATATATATTATGTATGATTAAAATAAAAAACAAAATGTATGTTCTTTTTTAAATTTTTAGTATTTTAATCTTCGTTGAACTTGTTTTAAGGAAATAAAATATATATATATATATCATGTTTAAATCTGGAAGCTTTTTTAATATATATATATATATATATAATCATGAATTATTAATTCTAGATGGTTCGTCAATCATATTCTTATCTTAAAAATTTGATAATGATGTCTTATTTCATAGAATATATACATGCTTAAACTTGCATATATACTTAAACTTGATTGGAAGCATGTCTTTTGTATGAGACGTGACTTTAAATTTTTACATGAGTGCTTTTGATCTCTCTATGAGAATGTATGCATTTGGTCTCTCATATGGTTTCTTTTATCTATGCTTCGGTTAAACTCTCTTGTGTTATCTTTTGTAATGAGTATTCTTTATATTTCATTACAATTGATAACTTTAAGATGTTTTTTCATAATACAAAACTAAGTCTTAGATTGATAATGCTTGAGAATGATCCTAGATTTTTGTTCATCTCTAGTTTGATTTTTGGATATCTTGAATACATTTTATAAATTATGATTGGTTATAAAAGGTAATAATTGTGGCAAACCTTTTATAACTCAATGTTCTCTAAAAATGTGTCAAAATAGATTGTATTATGATTGGTATAATTTCATAGCCTCTATATAAATTATCTTTCAAATATTCGTGATTGGTAAAAATTGTGTTATGAAAGGTTCTTCTAAAAACTTCTTGTGTGGGCTCTATCCCACTTTAATAAGATATATTTTCTCTCTTTTGTGTGTGCACCTTTTGAGTATTTGAGAGTGTTGTATGAACCATTGTGTTCATTAAGAGAGATCTTTTGTGAACTTCCTCTTCTTACATGGTATAGAAACTTCATATGCATTATTTGCTTAATATTTCATGTTGTGTTTGTTGGATAATAAGACTTTTTGGTATAAATGTCTTCATTTTTGAAGAATTAATCATGTTAAGCATGATTCGCATTTATACAAAATTGTTGTCATAAGGCATATTGTTGTGATTGATTATCTACCAATATTGGATCTTTGATTTGATCGGCCCTCTTTATAAAATCACCTATTTGGAAAATAATTTCCCTAAGTATTTATTGCCTTTTTATGGCATTTATATTGACCATCACAGATTGTTATTTAATGCATCACCTTTTGACCTTGTTTTTAAAGAGATGCTTGTTGGGGTGAGTTATGTGCACCTCAAGTTATGTCCTTTTAGATTATCAACTTGTAATTGACTTTAAATGATATATTATGTGATCTCTGATTATGAGTCTGTCACTCGTTTGTTTTTTGCCATTGATTTTATTATGCATGCTCTTAATTATGTATACCTGTGATGGATGTCTAAGGTTTAAAACCATAGTGTTTCAAGATTTATTGATAAATTGATATCCTTCCTGTTAAATGTTTTTCATTACAAGCTTTCTTGCCTCAAGTGTCTTCTCCTCTTATGCCTTTTATCTAAGTGTTATCATATGTAGACAAGAAATATTGTTCACACATTCATGTGTGTTGTTAGCCCATTGTTGGCTTTGTTCTCTTGATCTAGTAGTTGAACACACTTGTTTTGAGCATCATTATATGTAGACAAGGCTTGTTGTTTCACGCCATTGTGTGTGATGTTAACCCATGGTTGGCTTTTGTGTCCTTATTCTAGTCGTTGATATACTCATTCTAAGTGTCATTTTATGTAGACAAGAGATGTATTGTCACACGGCTTTGTAATCTTGTTCTAGTAGCTGAACATACTTGATTTAGAGTGTCATTATATGTAGACAAGAGTTGTTTATTCACATTTTTATGTGTGATTTTTTAGTCTATGTTGGCATTTGTACTCTTGTTTTAGTCACTGATACACTCATTTCAAGTATTATTATATGTAGACAAGAGTTGTTTACACACCTTTGTGTGTGTCTTTGGCCCTTTGGTGACATTATATTTATGTTCTTGTTCTAATACCTTATACACTTGATTTATGGGTTTTGAAAAACTAATGAGGCGGTTGCTTGTAGTGGATGAACTATTGTTAAAATTTACAAAATTTCATTCTTAATTTGTTTTTTATCTAAATATATCATATGGGATTTCCCTCTAAATGAGTTTTTCCTTAATCCTTACTACTTGCAAAGAAAAATATTTATTGATAAAAGGATCATATCATTGATATGCATATTTGAAAATCAACTTTACATTTTGGCGTTTACCCTATAGGGATTTCAGGTACTTTGCATATTAAATGTTTATGGTTTTCGCCTTTCGGCCACCTAGTGAGCTTTTTGTATTTGCAAATATTTGAGTGAGAAATTCCTCAATATGTAAGGTTCTCTATTCAAATAACATTCATTTTTTACTCTTGGGTGAATGTCTTTATTATACTTAATTAAATCATGTTCTTGCAAGTTCACACATGACATTTGTTGGCATAAACTTTCTTCTCTCTATGATGTGTGAGAAATCATCAACTCATCTTTTGTTGATGAAATGTCTCCCTATTATTGATTTGTGTGTTAAACATGCTTTCTTTTGTGTGCTCTTATACACATTCCTTTGGAGCAATTAGTTCTTGTGTGAACATTGTCTTTTTAAAGATATTTCTAATACATGAAACGTTTCTAAAAGAGTTTTACTTGATTTTAATACAAATCTCATATTTTTGTTGAAAAACTATGTTTTGATGATACATGATAAATATGATATGCTTTCATGATGCATATATATGATACATGATAAATACATGATATGCTTTCATGAGATATGATAAATATGATATGCTTTCATATGTGAAACTGAATATGTTATATTATGACTGGATATGATGTGCTATGTATTTAACGAGTATTTGATGCAAGGTTATTTCACTTAAGAAGAGTGAAGACAACTTGATCAAGTGCAATTATTTGATGCAATCATACTATTTGAAGAAAAAGTTTGATGGGCCATACATTCATAAAGATTATCCAAGAAGATCGGCTACCTCAAGATGAAGATTTTTTTCTTCTTTAGAGTCATATGTAACAGAACCTTCAGAAGCATGCATATTTCATATTAGACTATATGCTTTGAAATCATACAAGTCATTTATTTACAAAAAGTTAAGCTTTCATAAAAGGATACATTATGTATATTGTAGCATTATAAAAACACCTTTTTGAAACAAATCATTGTACTTCCTACAAGCATTTATGAAAAAGACATTTTGACAAGATATAATAGCTCATGATTTCAAAAGCATTAATTGTACTTTCTTACAAGCATTTATAAAAAAGTCATTTTGACAAGATATAATAGCTCATGATTTCAAAAGCATTAATTGTACCTTCTAACATGCATTTATGAAAAAGACAACTTGAAAAGATATAAAAGCTAATGATTTCAAATATGAAAGAAAAGCCAAAATGAATTAATTCATAATACACAAACATTTACGTAAGAAATTTTGGTTCATAATACATAAGCATTTATGTAAGAAAAGACAAAATGCATTAGTTCATAATACACAAATTTTTACGTAAGAAATTTTGGTTCATAATACATAAACATTTATGTAAGAAAAGACAAATTATGAAAAGATAATACACAAGCATTTATTTGAAAAATGACTATTTGTAATATAAGTATTACTCAAGCATTTAGTGTACTTCACAACCATTCATTTTAGAATTGACGATTTGAGAAAATAAATATTATTTTATTAAAATAAGAAATGACCATTTATTTCTTTAAGCATTAAATGCCACCTCAAAAAGCATTTGAGAAATGACTATTTATTTATAAATAAAACCCACACTCAAGAATGTCGACTTACTTAAAGTCATCATTCCTTCTGTAAACATTAAATGCTATTCCAAAAAGCTTTTAAGAAATGACCATTTATAAATAAAGTACTCAACAAACATTTATCACACTTACATACATTTATTATAAGTGACGACTTGTAAGAAAAATATTAATATACTAATATTCATTAAATTGAGTAAAGACAAAATTACATGATAGAACATATTTCAACGTTCAATGTACTACAAACCATTAAATTGAGTAAAGACAAAACTACATGATAAACTACACTTCAACGTTCAAAAATACTACAGAACATTTATTATGAGAAAAGACCTAATACAAAAAATAACTCATTTAAAATACACCAACGAATAGTGTACTCCAAAAATACTTTGTATGAAAAGAAGACTATTTGAAAAAGCAATATAGTACACTTATCTTTTTCACACTAAGTTGTTTTTGAAATAACCTGACTTCTCATATCCCAAAAGGACAATCATTTCAAAAAGACAACGACTAGTTTTCTAAAGACTATATATATACAAACACAACAATGTGAAAAGACAAGCAAGCTTTCAACGAGAAAAATTCCTGCTCGACACTCTGAGAAAAGAGCTTCGAAAAAGAAAGAGAAAAAGAAAGAGAAAAAGTCAAGAAAAGCTCTCAGAAAAATACAAGAGTGTGTAAGAAAAGAAAAAGATCATTCTGAGAATCTTCATACGTGCATTCATACTCTGCATATCATTCTGAAGGTTCTATAGGAAAGTGTTGTAACTTTCTGATTTCTGTTGTATCCCTTTTCTGTTGAGAGAAGTAGACCTCTGTGAAAGAGGGTGTTTCCCTTATCTGTTGAGAGAAGTAAACCTCTGTGAAAGAGGGTGTTTTCTCTTATCTGTTGAGAGAAGTAGACCTCTGAGGAAGAGAGTGTTTCCCTTCTCTGTTGAGAGAAGTAGACCTCTCAGGAAGAGGGTGTTTCCCTTCTCTATTGAGAGAAGTAGACCTCTGAGGAAGAGGGTGTTGTACTATTTATCTCGTAACACGGATTTTATAGTGGAAGGCTCAAGTGTTTTACTTGGGGACTGGGTGTAGGTCAGTAACTCGGCCGAACCAGTATAAATCCTGTGTTTATTGTGTTGTGCCTTATTGCCTTATTTTTTATTTTATCGATCTGCATCGTATTTCACTATTCACCCCCCCTCTAGTGGAATTTCAATTTTGTGTGTCTTCGTGCACTTGTAAGTGTTCTCCGTGTTTTTTTGTGCACACACTTCTTACTTCCAAGTATTGATAAATTCCTTTGAGTATTTATTGGGCTTTTATGCAAAACGATTTGTGGAAGTTGGTGCACTTCGCATGCATTGTCTCTTTAAAGACATTATAAATTTTTTTTGAAGACTTTTTCACATAGTATTGAAATGCTTAAGTAGTTTTTAATTATCCTATTATGATCTTCCATTTAGATATCCTTTTTATGGGATTTGTTTGAAATGTCTCTTAATAGACACTTTTTTTGAGAAAGTAATATGTTTACTTCATCTTAGTGAATCATGTCCTTTAAAATAAGATAATCATGATTTACTGTCATCCTTAAGGAATGCTGCCTTTTATCTAATGATTTGAAAATTTGTTACTATCTTATCTAAACCACTCTTGCTTTTCAATATATTATTGTTGTAATTCTTGGGTTAGAATATTTTTTTTCTTGTATACTTTGAGTCTTCCTTTGGTTTGTTCTTTCTATGCAGGATCTTCAAGATGTGATACCCTCGTTATAGAGATAACCAATGAAGAGACTTGAGGATGATCACCAATAAAGGCTTTTTTGAGGACTTCGAGTTGCACAAATTTTCTGAAATACCATAAAGATGGAGTTTTTCTTTGAAGACTGGGATTTCTTCACTAAAGCTCTCCGTCTTATTTTCCTACTTCGCAAACTTTCGGTCATCTCCCCATAAAGTTTGAGGGGGGTGTTAAAATATATGTACTCACATATATATATATATATATATATATATATATATATATATATATATATATATATGTGTGTGTGTGTGTGTGTGTGTGTGTGAAATACCCGATAGGAGTATTTTAGTCATTCCACATAGTTGTTTTAGAAACAACTATTTTCTTTAAATAAGTTATTTTTCTTTATTTAATTTTTCTTTTTTCTTTTTGTAATATCTCATTTATCAAAGCATTGAGGGTCCCACATGTAGTCGTTGGACCCCCAACGGTCATAAATATGACCGTTGGGGGCTTCAATGACCATATGTGGGAGCCCCCAATGGCTTTCCACTTGCTCTCCTTTTTGTATATATAAGGGGTTCCCCCTCTCTTGTAGTTCATGGCTTTTTAAGCCCAAATTCAATAAAGAGTATTTATTTTTATGTTTTGCCTCTTTGAAGGCTTCTTGTGTTGTCCCTTAGTGGACTATTTCTTCATTCCCCATCGTGGGTTCGTATTTGTCCATTGTTAGACCTTGTGAATGCATTAAGCATTCTTGTTATTCATTTTCGCCCACTTTCTAACAAGATGGTGGGTGGTGATGGTGATGGTGAGATGGTGGGTGGTGGTGGATGGTGGGGATGGTGGGGATGATTGTGAGATACTAAAAGGGAGAGTCTCAAACAGAGGAGAAAAACGAGAGAGGGAGAGAGGGCCCACAAAATTTGCTTGTAAACATTCCTCCACCCCCCTGGAGGCTTTTTAGAAAAACTCTCTCAAAGAGAAATTTTCTCTCGTTTGGAAGGGTCAGAAAAACCGTACAGATTTTCCACTTTGTATCAACATCTTTCCCACTTCCAAACGTGCCCTTAAAGTCTTCCAAGTTTCCTTTAGAAAATGGAAACCTTCAGCAAAAATTGGAAAAGCCTACCATGATGAACAACCCATGCAGTTAAAGGAAGAACAGAAGCATAATAAGCTCATTGTTCCCAAAACTTTTGCTACATAATGCATATACTAGCTAAAAAGCATGTAACTATCACTGTAAAGTTAGCATTGTAAGGAGGCAGTTCTGCCACTAAACAATTGCCACAAATATCACTGATATTTTGAAAAATACCATGATATGGTCACATTAAAATAAAAAATTTATTTAAAAGGTAAATAACATCATATCTCAAAAATATTGACAACACAAAAAGATCACATATTTTAACTATGTCACACTCCGTACCCATGTCGATCGACACCTGGACACACCATTTTATGCTCCGTACATACAAGTTTGTATTCAATTTATAATTTATAATTATATTTTCAGTTTATAACTTTATATTTTCAGTATATAATACATATTTTAGATATAGCATTTATTTTGAATTTATGTGATATTTAATATATATATATAGTCATGTCCCCGTACCCACATTTTTTGAAATTGCCGTGTCGTACCCATACCTTTACCCATGTGACATAGTATTTAACAATATTATAAAGAAAAGAAAAACAAGAATCAATTTTTAACATTTAACTTTCTAAAAGCCCTCTTTGATGGACCAAAAAGTCTAATAATTTTCTAAATTTTAAAAAATCCTACCAAATATAAAATATCTTTTATTTGGTTCAAAACATAAATTAAATGGAAGATTTTTGAAAACTTTAGGTGCTTTTGCAATTTTTTGGATCAAAAAACTCAAAAAAGGTGTTTTAAAATTTTTAAACTAATAGATATATTGAATTATTAAAAATAGATTCATACTCTGAAATCATCCACAAATGGTGAAATTTGTGGAAGTAAAAAAAAATAATAATAATAATAACTATTGTTATCATGGAGTTCTTGATAGGATATTGTGGGGATTTTTTCAAAAGGAGTATCTATTGATTGTTTTTTCAGACATGTACTCTAGCAAAAACAGAAAAAAACCTGAAAGGTCGACTTGGGATCAGGGCTTTGGTCATTCTTTAATGGTGAGGAAAAGAACTTGGAGAAAATGAAGGAAAGAAGAAAGGGAAAAGGAAGAAAAGAAAAAAGGATGGGAGAAAAAAAGAAGAAAAAAGAATGGATGGGAGAAGGAAGCATGAAGGATCAAAGGAAGAAATAAGAAAAAAGAAAGAACAGACAAGGAATGAATGAAGAAAGGTTGAAAGAGATGAAGGAAGGAGGAAGCAAAAAAAGCAGGAAAGAAAGGAGGAAAAAGACAAGGGACATGGAAGAAGAAAAGGAGGGAGGCAAAAAGGAGGAAGAAGCAAAACAGGAAGAAGAGAATGGAAAGAATTGAAAAAAAAAATCTCAGAGCATTGCATGAAGGTAGAAAATATTATGCACATTTTGCAACATAGACACTCAAGAGTGATACTCCATTCAAATATTATTTGACACAATTGGTGGCCGACTCTGGCACATGGATACTCCATTTTTATCCCTGTATCCTGTCCCCTTATATACTAGCCATATTGAAAGGGCCGTATCTCTACTATTAATGACTTTGATATTTATTACTTAATGGTTAATCTTCATCACTGGAGTAGATCAGAGTATTTGATTTGTCAAACAAATGATTATTGTATACAGTTTCATATGTATGGCGCAACCCAATCCCTGTTTTTCAAGTTCCTAACTCATCTCCTGTTTTTTTTCTTTTTTTTTCTTATCTGCTAAAGAAACCGAATAAGCACTTTATGATTTTGTGAATTTTACTTTGTGGCTAACTACTTTTTAGATCGTTGATCCTTCTTTCAAAGGGAAAGTAAAACTTTCATTAAATAAATGTAGAATCGGCAAGAAAACAACTCTAGCATAAAAGTCAAGGTACAAAATTGAAGGAAACATTCATGTGTCTAAGATTGGACACCCCCAGGCAAGCAAATTCAAGTTCAAATTCCACAATTCAAGTTCAAATTCGACCACTTCTCCTCAGTGCAAAGTAGGATGGATAAGATATGAAAATGGATTGCAAATATATTGATTACTGGAACCTCAAAGAATTGGAATAACATCCACAGCATTGACTTGCCAAGGAAAAGAACCCTCTTATTTAAATTGAACTGGAGGCCTTATCAAAGATGACCAGCCACAGGAAAACAATTTCCCTTAGATTTGAGCCTCCACCCCATAACCATTTCTCTGAGAAAGGCAAGGCTATAGGTTCAGTAAGCGAGCAACAGCAGGAACTCACCAAAAAGACTCTTTTCCTATCACATGTCGAATATATATCATCCTCTTCCCTTAATAATGAACAGCCTGCCAAATTTTTCAAAGAGGCCTTCCCCTTTCCATATCTCAATCAACATAAGAGTCCTGCTCCAGGTGAGGACCCACATTCTATTTCTCAAAAAGATGTCAGCCACATTGGCATCTTTTGAGCTGGTAATATAATAGATAGTCGCAAAACACCAACAGTTGTTCGTTGACCCAAATGTCTGACCAAAACTTAGTCCCTCCACTATCATGGCACTAGAGGTCGATGCTATCCCTAAAAACCCTCTAAAATTTTAGTCCAGCCTCTCCCAATACTAAAACCGTTAAGCCAGCTAAAGGAAATTATCCAGTTGTTGGGCAAGCCCTTGACTCTATATTTATGCCTTAGGAGCAAGAACCACAACTTGCTTTCCTTGAAAAGCAGCCACCACCATTTCATTAAAAGAGCAATATTCAAGGGACACAGACTTCTAATTCCCAGGCCACCGAAGCAGGTAAGGAAGGCGCTCATCTCCAACAGATTTAATGTCAACTTATTGGTTTTATATATATATATATATATATATATATATATATATATATATATATATATATATAGTGTGTGTGTGTGTGTGTGTGTGCGTGTGTGTGTGTGAGAGTGGAGAACCATTTTAAAGGGAAAAAAATATGGGATTATGTGAGTGGAACCACTCCTGAACCCTAACTCAAGCTCACCAACACAGAAGGAGATCAAATCAAGGCCATCAATGGAGAGGAAAGAGAGAAGGCAATTAAAGAGTATCAAACCAAGATGAAAGATTGGAAAAATGAACATGCTAAGATTTTAGCGTGGTTCATGAACAATGTGGAATAGAAAGATTGTGCTAATCTTACCAAATTAAAGAAGGCAAGTGAAGCATGGATTTTCTTGAAGGGGATGTATACCAAAAAGGACCTTGCATGCCTATATTTTCTACAAGAGAAGGTTCGTTCTACAAAGCAAGGGGGCATGAGTGTGTAGGATTACTATAGTGCTATCTCCCCCTTGTGGGATGAGCTTGCACTCCTTGAGCCCAAGTGGGAAAGACCCACTATAGAACTTAGATGGAGAACACTTTTTTTCAATTTCTTCATGGTCTTCACTTTGAGTTTGAACAAGTCTGGGCTTTTCTTCTTCATTGATCTTCTTCGCCACCTCTAAATGTGGCTTTAGCAAAGATTTGCCACGAGGAAACACTTGATACGCTCCCACAAGGTGGACCGCACCAGCAACACGCATGGTCTCCAAGTCGTGCATTGAAGGAAGGGCTTACGTGTGCAGGTGGCCATGCAGCAGGTTTTGCAGAGCACCCCCGTGTGGAAGGCGTGCTGCAGGGGTCGCTTTCGGCGTCAGCACATCCCCTGCAGCAGGCGCGCCGCAGGGCGCAGTTTTGGCAAGTGTGCGCCCAAGCCTGGGCGCCAGTGTACTGACCCCTACAGGATGTGCAGGGGTCCAGTCTGTCTCAGAGAGCCGTTGGGGGCTCTCCCTTTTTTATTTGGGCGCCCCAGCCATGGGAGCCCATTTTTGTAAAGGCTTATATGCCTCCTTTTGTTGTATTCTCTTTTATCGAATATTGTAATTGTGTTTGCATTCAGTGCTTGCTTCCTCTCTTCCTTATTCCTTCAAGCTCCAGCAGACGCAAGCCCTGGGCCGGACTCACGCTGTGAGTAGCAGAAGGACGTGGCTCTTCCTTCGGCTGGTCGGTGGTCATGTGGCTCTCGACCCCGGACTTCGTGGACTCGCGCAGTGAGTAGCCAAGGGACGTGGATCTTTCCTTAGCCGGCAGATGTTCGCGTGGATCTCGACCCCGGATCTTTCTTCTACAGCTTCGGCAGCAGCAGGCCACGGCGTCGTGCGCCTGCCTACCTCCGTAGCTCCCCTGCAACATCGCAAGATGTCGCGTAGACCTCAGTTGTGCGACGCTCCAACCTATCATCAGCACAGTCCTTGCGCGCGCAAGCAGTGCACCGTGCACAGGACCCCTCTCTTGCACAGGCCCCGACCGCGCTCGTCTTTTGCACCGACATCACTCTCCGCACACACATCGTGCGAAGAACCTCCCTGGCGCAGGCAGAGAGCCTCCCTCGCACAAGGCTCTCGTCGTTCCTTCAGCGCACATCGCACCCCTCGAACCGTACGCGCCTTTCTTCCGTCGTGCGCCTTCCTCCTCAGCATCATGCACGCCATCAGCGCGCATCGCACCTCGCACACGGGCCTCACGCCGCGCGGCGTCATCCTCATCATCGCACGCGCCTTCAGCACAATCCGTAGGGTCCTCAACGGAGAGCCTCCTCAGCAACGAGCGCTGCCCACAGCGTGCGCCACAGGCCTCTCTGCCGAAGGCCCCTTTAGCGTGCTCGTCCCCCTGCAACCATAGTGCATGAGGGGTTTCCTCCAGTGCCCAGGGGCAGCGTTCAGAAGCGCGTCCCCTGCAGCAACTACGCCAGTTCGGTCTCGAACTGGTGCATCCAAGTGTGTCACCTGCGCTCCACGCCAGTGCGGACAAAAATTTTTACGCTCCCGAACAGCGGGATTTATCACACTCCTTAGCATAACTAAAGAGGGAAACGAGGCGCACATTGTGTCAAGATCGAAAAACAACATAAAGACTTACAAGCCTCCGCACTTTAGGAGGACAAACTATGGAGGATCGAAGAAAGTCATTTGTCGTTTTGCAACAAAATGGGGCACATCAAACTGAATTTCCCAAAGCTAAATAAGGTGGCTTCTGTTGGAAAAATCCACCAAAGTGAGTGATGATGCAAACAAGAAAAGAGGTGACCTTAAAGATCTATCCATCGCTTAATTGGTGAAGGCTCTTCAACATTTTTTTTATGTTAAGCACCTCAACAACATCAACAACCAGTGTCACAGTTTCATACCCCGCTCCTCCGGGTATGTCTTCTTTGATACTTGACTCAGATGTCTCTTTTCACATGACAACTAATGCATCTCTACTATCTGAAAAATGCACCAACTCTTACTCTTCTTGTTTTTCAAGTTTCAACCACCTATGGAACCTTTTTAAAAGTTGAAGGAATTAGAAATTTGCAATAATGTTAAAAGATTCAAAAAAAATTTGTTCCTAAATTTAGAATTATTCTCAAACTGAATTTAAATTTATTTTCATAAATTTTCGACCATAGATGTGAAATCTCCTTTCATCTAAGGATTGCTCTGTGCAGGATCTCCAGTCAAAGAAGATAATTGGGTAAGGCCATAGGAGAGGAGATCTCCATTACATGAATTTTTTGTCTCTACCATATAAATGTTTTGGTAATTATGCCCAAGATAAAGATATTATAACTTGACACAAAAGATTTGGACATCCAAGTTCATCAAAGTTGTATCTTTTTTCATTTTTGAAAAAAATTGCAATGAAAAAAAAAATACATGCAAGAATTGCACTATTGGAAAAATGAAATTGTCGCCATTTGCAAATAGAACTTTTATTTCAAAAAAGTCATTTTAATTGGTGCACTCAGTTGTGGGGACCCGCTCCCATCATATCTAAAGGACGTTATTCTTATTATGTTATTTTTATTGACGACTTTACTAGATATGTGTGGATTTACTTCATTAGGTTTATATCAGATGTCTTCACATTTTAAAGAATTTCACATGCTTGTTCAAAATCAATTTCAAACCAACATTATCATGCTTCATCCCAATTCGGGAAGAGAGTACATGTCAAATGAATTTCAAAATTACTTAAAATAAAATTAGATTTTATATCAAAGATCTTCCCAAAAACCTCATAGTAAAATGGTCTTGTGGAAAGAAAATATAGGTAAATTATTGAAACTAGAATCCTACTCATTTCAAAAAATGGTTCTATGAATTTTTTGGCCAAAGTTGCGCTTATTGATGTTTATTTAATAAATAGAAACCCTTCTTCTTCCTTGAAAAATATTTCACCTTTCAAAAAATTATCCAATATAACCTCCAGTTTCAAAAGATTAAGAATTTTGGATGTAAGTTTTTTGTTCTTTTCCAAGGAAATGACAAACTTTCTCCAAAAGCTATTGAATGTGTATTTATCGATTATGGTTAAAACCAAAAAGGATATAGATGCTATGATTTGAGAAATGATAAATTGTATATTTCCTAAAATGCTATGTCACATAGGTGCGGTGTGGTACTTTAAGAACATGGGTGCAGAGGTGTGGGGAGGATATATATATATATAATTTTTAACAACTTTAAGTTAACACTAATGAAATAAAAACAATTATCATATCATCAACTCATCATGCATAAATTCATGCAATAAATCAATTTAACAATGTACAATTGCTATTCCTTATCAATAAAAAATAACACCACAACTGGTGCGGATATATATATATATATATATACACGTGTATGTGTGCATTTATGTATTTATATATATAACATATATAAAACTGAACTTGGTTAGGGTTAACTGAATCTACTTTTGGACATAAATGGACCGCAGTGTGGTTGACTTCACCTGACACAAACGAAGTTGTCTCCAAGTGTCACACCCACATCCACTTGTTAGAAGAGTCCATGTTACATAGCTGAAATGTGACTTTTCTAGAAGAAGAAAACGGATTTGATAAAGATAAACCTGAGGAAGTAGACTACTCTTTTTTATTTGATCTCTTACCCAAGAGAGGTGATGAGATATCTAGCTCGAATGATTATGATGAGAATTTTGATAATGATGAATGTCTTAATAATGATGTCCCAAACGGTGTACCTATAATGATTCTTTTCTTAATGATAAAACTTCTCATGAACTTCGTGTTTATACCTGGCATGAAAGTGAGGATCAACCTTGTGTATTAGAAAAATATTTACAAGATTAAACTATAGATGATCAACCTATAGAAGAATCTAATACTAATAGAAGAACCTAATCTTAGAAAATCCCAACGAACTTCCAAACCACCTAATAGGTTTGTATCCTATGAATCCTTTCCCCCAAAACTATAAGGCTTGCTTAATGGCCATCCATGCCTACTATGAACCATTACATTATACTAAAACTAAGGACCACCCTTAATGGATAAATGCTACAACAATAGAGTTAGATGCCCTTCGTAGAGCCAGCCAACATATGGGAAGTTGCTTCTTTACCTTTAGGTTGAAGATGGGTATTTAAACTTTGAAGTGAAAACTAAGAATGATAAATCTCTAGAAAGATATAAGGCGAAGTTGGTTGCAAAAGGGTACTCACAAGAATATGGGATTAATTATGAAGAAACTTTTGCTCCAGTGGCTAGGATGACTAGTGTTAAGACCCTGATTGCCATAGCTTCTATTAAACAGTGGCCCATATATCAATTAGATGTAAAAAAAATGCATTTCTTAATGGTGACCTTAATGAAGAAGTTTACATGAATCCTCTGTTCAGGTTTAATATAGAAAAAGAAAAAGTTCTTAAACTCAGAAAACCTTTTATGATCTTAAACAAACACTTAAAGCCTGGTAGGATCGTTTTAGTACTGTAATGATTGATGTTGGATTTGTTTTTTGTTATACCGACACTACTCTCTTAAAGCCTGGTAGGACCCCAATTGTTTTGGGATGAAGGCGTTGTTGTTGTTGTTGTTGTTGTTGTTGTTGTTGTTGTTGTTGTTGTTGTTGTTTCGACACTACTCTCTTTGTTAAGAATGCATGACCAGGTATAATCATCTTATTATTATATGTTGATGATATTATTATCACGAGAAGTGATAAGAAGGGTATTGACAACATTAAACATATTCTAGAAGAAATTTTGGATATGTCTAACCATAGTTTTCTAAGGTATTTTTTAGGTATTGAGGTTGCTTAATCCCCAAGAGGCCATGTGTTATCTCAAATGAAATTGACTTCATAAATAATTGTTAGATTAGGTTGATCATATGATAATATAGTAGATATTGCAGAAATCATCAATGCTAAGATGAGGGGCAATGATAGCAGTCCTTTAGAGGACCCTACTTATTAGCAGATGATTGGATCACCCGCGTACCTAGCCAAACCTGGCAACAATGAAGATAAAGACAAGGTTCTAAATTAGTGTTCATGTACAGCAGCAATGAGGTACATTGATTGTAACTCCAGCAGAAAATGTAGACCAACTATGCACAAGAACAAGTGTAAAGATTCCTTTTGTTGCAATACATATGACTGAGCAACAATTCTGCATAACCAAAAAGAATGAGACACAAGAAAGGAAGAAAAAATAAATTAAGTACTTGATTTAGAACAATACAGCTTCCCATGGAGTAAATAATCCATCACCTAAAATCTAATACAAGCTAATAAAACACATGAAACTGGGTTTGTTATATAATTATATAAGGAAGAACGGAACCTTGAGGACATTGTTCTTTCAGACGCATGAAACTGATCAATTTTTGTCTAGGTTAAAATACTAATACGGATAACCAGAATTTAATTTGTAAAAGTTCCTATCTATGATAATCTGATATTCGACTACATAGGACATTATTTTCAAAAATATTGATGGTGGTAAACAAGTGCTGGGAAGTGGATAGACTTACAGGCAAACGAATAGTTCGAGACTGAACGGACAGAGATTTCCGAACAGCCTGCTTAATCCACCAGTGTGCATAGGTTGAAAACTTGAAACCTTTGGAAGCATCAAATTTTTCTGCACCACGTACCAGCCCACGACACCCTTCCTGCAAAATAGAAAGCATGAAATGACACCATTTTTTGCAACCTAGATTTCCAAGAAGACCCCATTCATGATAGAATATGATAAGGTACCTGAACTAGATCCTGGAGATTCATCCCAACTCCTTGATAATTTTTTGCAATTGATATCACTAGCCGTATATTGCTTTTAATCATTTTATCCTTACACAATATCCCATAATTTAGGCGATGCCTCAGAGTCTTCTGATCACGCCCAGCTGCAGCAGCCCACTGAGCAAACGTGGGCTCCTGCCCATACTGCTCTTCAAGCTCCTCCTTAAGCCTCTCCAATTTTAATAGATCCTGTGGTGCAAAAAAGGGCAATAACAGTCAGACAATTACTGATATAGAATGGATGTCCAGTCAAAAGTTTATGATAGTCTTCTGGACGATCCAGAAGACTAATTATTTTTCAACACTGAGCTATAAACAATCATCATTATCCTGGTTTAGTGTGGAATGAGGAGAAGCAATTTGACATCTTGAACTTAGAAAACAACAAATAATTGGACAAAAAAAAATTATTTGTTCCTTTTTCTCTTCTCTGAATACATAATCAATAAACCTTTTACCTGTATTCCTTCCGACAACTCCAGCTCCTCAGTAGTAGTGAGAAGTTTTGCAGAGTTTGCAGTGGCCCTCAAGTAACGCAGTGGATCAGAATAATCAATATCTTGTAAAGAAGAGCGCTTTTTCTTTCCCAGAGACCCAGACTTCACAGAAATGATGTTAGGAGCAGCCTTTTCTGCTGCCTTAGCTCTCCGAGCCAATCTTTCAGTTTGCCGTCCTGATCTCACTGCAATATTCTTTAGAGGTGTGTCGGACTTTTGCAATATTTTTTCCTGTAAGTCTGAATTATGCAAATCATCAGAAAAATTCAGGGCCATTTCCTGCCTTTCAGATGTTGTTTCATCTGAAGCTGGAATATCTGCATTGCCAACTTGTGCCAGTTCAGTTAGCCTGTCCATCTCGATCCTAAGAATTTCAAAGTCTGAGAGAACATGTCCAGGTTTACTTGATTTTGTAGACGGAAATTTCCCAACCATTGAGGCAGCATCTTTGGCAACCTCCACAGCAGCTTTAGCAAGAGCAACAGCCTCAGCAGCAGCTGCTGCTATTACTGCTTCTTCGCTCCTGAGTAATGTTTCAGCAGTCAAGGTTTCCTGAAAATCCATCTGCAAAACAGAAGCTAATATGAATTAAATACATGCATAAACATGCTCTACAAAGTCATAAATGCATGTGTGTAAGCAACTTTTCAATATAACAGCCTGGATCTTCCGAATCAATTTGTCATGATATCGGAGAATCAATTTGGTTTTATGCCTGGAAGATCAACTATGGAAGCTATACATCTTCTTAGACAACTTATTGAAAGATATAGAGAGAGGAACAAAGATTTGCATATGGTTTTTATTGATTTAGAGAAGGCATACGATAGAGTACCTAGGGACGTTCTCTGGTGGACAATGATGAAGAAAGGTGTTTCTCTCAAGTACATTAGTATAATTAAAGATATGTATGAAGGAGTAGTAACCAATGTCTGCACTTGTGGAGGAGTGACAACCAATTTTCCGATAACGGTTGGGTTACATCAAGAATCTGCTTTAAGCCCTTTCCTATTTGCGATAGTGATGGATGAGCTTACGAGATCAATTTAAGAAAATGTTCTGTGGTGTATGTTGTTTGCTGATGATATTGTTTTGATTGATGAGTCTAGAGTTGGGGTTAATGCTAAGTTAGAATTATGGAGACAGACATTGGAAGCTAGAGGTTTTAAGTTGAGTAAGAGTAAGACTGAATATATGGAATGTCGGTTTAGTAAGCAACGAAGTAGTGATGGGAGTGTAGTGAAGCTTGGTGAGCAAGAAATACCGGTGAATGATTATTTCAAATATTTGGGATCCATCATTCAAAAGTATGGAGAAATTGATGGAGATGTAAATCATAGGATAAAGGTTGGGTGGATGAAATGGAAAAGTGCAACTGGAGTGCTGTGCGATCGTAAAATGCCATTGCGGTTGAAGGGAAAGTTTTATAGGACGACTATTAGACCCGCTTTACTATATGGTACGGAATGTTGGGCTGCCAAGAGACATCATATTCAAAAAATGAGTGTAGCTGAGATGCGGATGCTTAGATGGATGTGTGGAAATACAATAAAAGATAAGATTCGGAACGAGGAGATATGTAAGAAGGTAGGTGTTGCACCCATTGAAAATAAGATGCGAGAGAATCGTTTACGGTGGTTTGGACATATTCGGCGAAGGCCTAATGATGCTCCAGTTAGAAGGTTGGAGAAATGGGAAAATATATTAGTTAAAAGAGGTCAGGGTAGGCCTAGGAAGACTTGGATGGAGATGATAGGAAAGGATATGAATGCTTTGAAACTCACCGAGGACATGGCATTGGATAAAAATGATTGGAGGAAAAGGATTCATGTGGAAGACCCAAAATGAATTTCTTTTTTGGTTCATATCGCTAACCCCAATTGTTTTGGGATGAAGGCGTAGTTGTTGTTGTTGTTGTTGTTGATCTTCCGAAGCAACAGAAAAAACTTTAATTTGTCCAACTGTAAGGCCTCTTTAAGAAATATCCAAGCAGTGTGATGCACACGTTCATGTTTGAGAGTTACAAATCTTGGGGAATTTATTCAATCAATTTCAGGTTCAGTTCACTTTTTTATTCATTTCAAACAAAAACAATTTTCTTTTGGGTAAGACCTATTTGTTTGTAAAGAAACAAAAATATCCTACAGTCTTTACTAAAGGGTGCTCATGTTACCAACCTTCCCCGGAGAACCAACAGCTCCAATATATGACAATGATCCAATGGTCTGTAATGAAGTTGAGTGAGCATCCAAAGATGGAATCTGCAGCTTCTCAACATCAACCACAGCCGCTGTGGAGGATGACACACACTGTCCTCGGAAACAGACAGCCTCTCTACTTTTCACTGGAAGTGAACATTTCAATAAAATAAACCTTTTATTATAGTCAAATAACTATTCTTCTAGTACTCATGTGTTGGGATAATAAAAAGCCAAACCTGTTTCTGGAAATTGAATTTTAATGTACATGTGCACGTCAAAGAAATTATTCTAGGTCAAACAGTCTTACTGGTAGCTAAACCGAGAAAAAGAGGAAATAATTTTCACTTCACACAGTGATGAACTGTTGATGAAATGTATCAGTTGCATAAAGGAACAAATTCTAAAGAATCATTTCTATCTCTATTACTAACATGTTAAAAATGAGAAAATATTGAAACCCACAAAATGGATAATAGAACCATAATTGATAATGAACAAGGAAATAGAATGCAAACTGGGAATGGCATAAGCTCCAGAGAGAGAGAGAGGGTGGCAGTTTAGTGGCACGGGTTTCAAAATAAATGCATGAAGAGACAGAGAGAATAAACAGACTTTAGTATACAGGGTCTCAAAAAGAACAAACAGGCAGAGGAAAGGAAAGAAGAGAGGAACAGACGGTATGCCAAAGCTCCATTGAAAAAAAACACTAACGTGCTTGAAATACCTTCAAAACGGTCTTTTTAGTTTGAAAAATGCCATCACAGATTTGCTAAAGCATTTAAAAAGCTGAAGCAGAGTTTAGTACCTCAAAGCATTACTAATGCTACTTAAACATTAAAATGCCATTAAGCACATTATAACGTTTATTGTCGTTTTACAGCATTAGGCTATTTTGAAAGGAAGGAAAACTATGTTAAGATGTATGTATATATATATATATATATTACCTAATGAACAGTCCCTATTACATGAGTAAAATGACAAAAATACCCCTAGAGGATATTTACCTATTACATTATTATAAATAATATATATACATATATATATGAATATATATATATATATGAAACAAATATATATGTATGACAATACATACATACATATATATATATATACATACATGTACATCTTAACAAACTATTTGGTCAACATACATCCAATTCAAGAGTAACTCTTTGCTCCATGCAATGAAATAGGAGGGGGAAAGCACTTTACATTTTCTCACAATTGCAAAGTATGAACACTTAAGGGCCTAAAACCATTTCACATACATTCACCTCAAACACATACTTGTATGGTTTTGTGCTATGGACAGTGGATTATACTGGCTTTAAAATGGGTGGGTTTAATGGTAGAATCCAAGAAACCATACATGAAAATTTAATGCCTCAAAATAGTAAACCTGGTCTTCTTTTCTTTTTCTTCAATCAACTACTAAAAGAGCAATCTTACATGAACTGAAATAGTAATCACAAGCTGTATCAATTGAACAAGTTAGTTTTTAGAAATTCACATAATGCTCTCACCTCATGTCACACTACAACAAATATGTACGAACTATGGAATAAATAACATAAAATTTTCATCACACAAAAGCATCTTTATAAGGTCTTTAAAATGGGAAAGAACATCCAATCTAAAAGGCAACATATATCCAATTCAAGAGTAACTCTTTGCTACATGCAATGAAAGAGGGAGGAGAAATCACTTTTACATTTTCTCACAATTGCAAGGTATGAACACTTGAATGCCTAAAACCATGTTACATTCACCTCAAACACAAGCTTGTGCCGGTTTTGAGCTATAGACAGTGGATTATACTGGCTTTAAAATGGTGGGTTTTAATTATAGAATCCAAGAAACCATACATGAAAATTTAATACTTCAAAATAGTAAACCTGATCTTTTCTTTTCTTTTAATCAATTACTAAAAGAGCAATCTTACATAAACTGAAATAGTAACCACAAGCTGTATGAATTGAACAAGTTAGTTTTCAGAAATTCACATGATGCTTTCACATCATGTCACACTACAACAAATATGTAAGCACTATGGAATAAAGAACCTAAAATTTTCATCACACAAAAGCATCACTATAAGGTCTCACCTATGGAAGAAATTCACTCACGTTGCCGGTGGCATCAGTTCCTATGCCAACTGTTATAGAACATTTTTAAGTTCCAAATCGTTAAATTTTAAAAAGGGTGTGCCTGAGACCAATTTCATAGTACCCATGATGGGCAATAATTCAAGCTGAATTGATATGTGCATATCACTGTATCATATAACCCTTCTTTTGTGAAGAATTTAAGAGCGTCCCATATGTATGGATAGTTAAAAATAATAGCCTCCCTGATATGAATTATTAAGCATAGCTACCCTTGGATCTACAGAGAATCAAGGACTACCTTGGCTGCCAACTTTTACCCACATGATGTGAGTACATGTATCTGCGGTCAATGCATTTAGTCTGTGCTCAACTCTAAGCTTCAACATTTTTGCTGTATCATTTGCACAGCCACAAAAGAAAAGGACTAAACAAAAGAACCAATGATAATGGGATGTCTAACATCCCATTATGACTATTGTTGCTTTGTATTTTGGCTAGGATAACTTGTTGCTTTTAAAATCACCAAAGTGGTCAAAGTCCTTTAGCACAAATTAAGGTAGCGGACCGTGGACAACTAAACACAGTCAGCACTAGGTTCATTCATGTAATATTTGGGCCTCAAAGAACATCAAAGTATAGCTTTTTCACAGTTAATTTTCACTCATGAAACCTTTAATGCAGAACTGATGTTTGAGGGCAGCGACACCGTCAATTTTGGTTCACTTATGCAAATAGACCGCAATGCCTGCGGTGTTAATTCCGCTACCAAACCCGCAATTTTCAAATGGAAAAGCAGAGGGGGAAAATAAGAAGAAATGCCCCTAAATAATTTTTAAAAAAAACAGAAACAAACCACAGTGGGTAGGAATTGCCGAAATTCAAAATTTGGGTTATAAACTCTGAACCATATGAAGAAGAAGAAAAGGACATGATAAAAGAAAGGAAACCCATCATCCATCTAGGCATAAAAACAGCAACCTATCCTCCAATTACCCATCAAAAGCAACAAAAAGCACCAATGCAAGACTTGGCTTCCCTGGAGATGAACCCTGAACTGAAACAACTAAACCCAACCTCAACCTGAACTTACACCCAAAGCAAAACCAAGCAAGCCTCATCCAAAAGTAGAGTGGCAGTCACTTACAGTGTGAATGGTGGTGGTGGTGGTGGTGATATGTTCTGAACTGAATGGAGTGGGTGTCTGGAAGGCGCATGAATTGTTGTAGAAAGCACGCCATGATCGCTTCATTCCAGAGAGAGAGAGAGAGAGAGAGAGTCTCACAGGAGGTGGGCAGAGAGTGAAGGATATTATGGATAAGGGGAGCGAGCAAAGAAAGGAACGCTCAGCCAACCCAACCCGCGGTGAGTGAAGGGTTGTCCTAAATCGTAATCACCCATAGGCCATAACCTCGCTTAGATTTAGGAGGGGACGGGGGAGCGTATCTTCTTCTCAATAAATTTGACTTTTCATGGTTGCTTTGCCAACAAAAGATATGACTGACTGAACCCCTGGATCTAGGCATGTGAACGGGTCGGATGTTATCCCACATCAAACCCGAATCCGAGGGATTCAGGGAAAATTTTCAAAAACCCACCTAATGTTTGGGCATTAATAAAAAAATGCATCTAAGTTTTGAAAAAAATTTAAATACATAAATTTTTCCATCGTTAATCATAAACAAACTTCCATCCATTTAACCTAAGTTATCACTAACCTCCGATGAGTTAAGAGAGTTAATTTACTAGTTAACCCTTAAAAACTCTTTTCATCTTTTTTAAGTTGAGGGTAAAATGATAATTTCATGCCACATTTATCAGCAAACTTAACTTTAGTAAACTCCAAGGGTTTTTTAGTGCTTTTTTATTAATGTTCAATATTTTGGGTGCAATTATACATTCGGATTCTCGTGAGTTTCCACGCTTGTCCTGCCCAAGGGAGATCAGACCCAATTCTGAATCTGGTTTAAAAGTAAGACCCAAACCCGACACAATCTCATTCGGCTTCGGGTACAACCAAAAATTGTGGACCCATATGGGTTAAAGGGTTCAAGTGTACATCGGGTCAGTCTTTAGCAGACCCGTTTTGATTCATATAGGGTTTGGGTCTGGGTCTACATATGGCTGAAAAATGTAGACCCATATAGGTTAATGGGTTTTGGTGTTGACGGTTCAGGTCTTAATGGGTTGGGATTTCAGTTCAGTCTTGACATGATCAGTGCTCTAGACCAAATTACTCACCAATAAAAAAATATGAAAATTTAATGGAATCAACTGTTTATTAAGAAAATTATATGCTAACAAAATTGAAGTTTAATAACCATTATAAACAATGTCAAAATCTGAATATGGAAAGAATATATTCATGCCAACCAAGCATTTTAAGTTGAAAAAAATAATAATAATATATCATATTCAAAATGTGTCAAATTTAATGAGTTCTCCAGTATTATTCTACGATTCATTTCAATATTACAATTTTAACAACAAAAGGGCAATAGGAAGTACATGCAAAAATAAATTAAAGTTTAGATTACTAAAATGCAATAATATTAATTTTAAGTTTATCTACATCTTTATATGTTTAATTGAATATATAATATTTACCAATTAGAAACTTTCAGATGGATCAGGAATGAAGTGGGTTCTGCTGCGGGTCGATTCAGATATATAGTCGAGTCGGGTATGAGTTAGTTTGGGTTCGGGTGTATAATTGATTCAGGTACAAAACGGGTTTGGTTACATAATTGGGTCAGGTTCAATTTTAATGAAGAACCATTTGGGCATGGGTACATAATTGGGTCGGGTGTGTTCAGGTTCAGGTCTTCATTTACAATACCCAAGAGCTGACCCGTTTTCACTACAAGTCTATATTTTGGACTTGACCCAAACCCACACATCCACGAATATTGGATTGGGTTGGGTATAATTGGTTTGAGAAATTAGGTCAGGTCGAGCATAACCTACCCCGTAACACCCCTAGCCCTGTTGAGTTTTTGCATAGTGAGGATTCACGCATTGTCATGCTTGGGGACCCTTTTTTGGCACACAAAGGTGCCCTAATGTGGTCAAACGTCTACATTTAACATGGTTACACACACTACAAGAAAAATGTTAATTAGCGATGAAAATTTATGACAAAAATAACTCATCGCAAATTTGCGACGGATTAGCTAGAGAAAACTAGTCGTCCCTAAAATTGAAATTAGTTACGAAATTAACAACGAAAAATTTTTGTCTCAAAATATGTCGCTAATTAGCGACAGAAACATTCTGTCTTAAACTCCGTCGTAACTTCGTGACGGATGAGCGACAGAATTTTTTCATCACTACTCTGTTGCTAATTTACGGCGGCGTTTGAGATGAAATATTTTTGTCGTTAATCCGTCGCTTCTCTTCGATATAAAATGCCCATCTAGGGTGCGAAATTCTCTCTCTCTCTCTCTCTCTCTCTCTCTCTCTCTCTCTCTCTCTCTCTCTCTCTCTCTCTCTCTCTCTCTGATTACCCCCCAATCAACCGGAGTCGCGCCACTACCGTGACCACCACCGCCTCCTCCTCTATTTCCTTTCTCCCCCCTTGCACGCAGTCACCAAAGTCATTTTCTCCTCCCCTTTTCCTTTCCTCGACTAGAGATCAGACAGAATCGGGTCTTTGCCGACCTCCACCGGCGGACCCCATCCCTTCCTCACCTTCTTTTTTCTTCTTCCCCTTCTTTCTTCTTCTCTCCTCTTTGGTCTGTCACAGCTTTCCCCTTTTCATCTAAGTGCTGACTGGAAGCGGTGCTATGACTTTTCGTCGTCGTTTGGGTCTCCCATCACCACCCGCATTCCTACCTTGTTCGGGTATCTATCATCGGAGGTAAATCCCTCACCGGAAGCCATCTTTGAGCTGTTGTCGCCCGTGGACCTAGCTGAGCCCCGGTTTTCACTTGTTAGCAAGCTGCACCATGTACCTCCACCGTCGACACCAGACATCCACATCTCTGCCACCTCTGCACGACCGCCCAACGTCAAAGGGTATCTCCTTGTTCTTCTGGCTTGCATGAGTGCGCATCTAGGGAAAACAAAGTCCCTGTGTGAGCTGCATTCGCACCACGGGCACAGCGCAATATCTTAGTGATCTGACATTATTTTCAGACAAAACTTATGCCATTTGAAACATTATTCTTTCTAGAATGTTTCTTCTGTTGGGCAGAATTTCAAAAAACATCTCTATCTGCTTCATATTGAAAGCTTAACAGAAAAAATAGGCTCAGAGTTTTATGTTTTTCATATTGAATAGTCTTTGGTGTTTTGATCAGCTCTTTGTAACCTAGTGTTAGATCAGTGAAAATTTTATTTTTCCTGATTCTTGACACGCCTGCCTTTATTTTATCTTAATATAAATTTTGAATTTAAATTTAAATTTGAAATAACTTCGACATTGAATTGAAATTGGATAAAGTTTGAATTTCAATTTCAATTAGAATTTAAAAAATCCAACTTTGAATTCACATTCTAATTCAAAATTCATCATTGATTTTCACTTTAAATTTTACTTTGAAATCAAATTTTAATTTACATGTTTAATTCAACTTCAGGTTTAAGTATTTAATTTTATTTTGAATCTAAATTTCTAATTAAATTTTAACTTTGAACTTGAATTTGAAATTCCAATTTGATTTTAAAGTTTAAATTTTAGTTAACATCAAACCTGAATTTTAATATTTAAGTTTAAGTTCAAAATTGAATCCGAATATCGGATTTGGCATAGTATTCGAATATGAATTTTGAATTTAAATTCAAATTTGAATTCACTTTGAGATTCAATTGAAATTGGATGAAGTTCGAATTTGAATTTCAAATGGAATCCAAAAATGAAATCCTACTTTGAATTCAAATTATGTCAGATCACTAGGTTGTATGATAGATTCTCAAAGTTAGTTTGTACGTACACTGAATTTGCACCACGGGCACAACGTAGAAATGTATTGTATTATTTTGTATATTTATGCTTTGTAGATGAGTAGCTAAACTAATTGCATGAAGCTTAATGCTAAGCATCGCATGCGGCTAAAAAATGACATGCAAAAAGAAATAAGAAAAATGCAAAGGCAAAACATGCAAATCTGGTAAATACCCATGGTGAGTAAGTGATGCAAGCGCATCACATGTTATTTACTTTCTTGGATGCAACACTTTTCTGCTCACACAATCACTTAGTTATAGATATCTATGATTGTTTTGTTGGAGTTTGGAGATCATGTTGAGTATGATTTGAATGTATGAGAATAAAACTGCTCTTATTTTTGTAGTTCGGAGATCATGCTAGTCATGGTTGTAGTTAGCGGGATATTGAAGTGTGTTTGCTGCAGGTACATGTTTGACATTGTTGTGGTATGAATGATTGATTATATTGCCATGTTTGATGTAGTTGTATCCATACTTGCATGAAGTTATTTTCGATTTGATTATGCTTTTCATGTTAAATTGTATCATGAAAACATGCTTAAAATGAATATATCATATTTGTGAATGCGATTTCATCTTTCTAAATATCCTCGTGATGTGTGTAAATATGATGTGATGGTGTTACACACAAAAATGTTGAGAAACTCTGTTTTGATGTCACATAATATGATACACTGTCTCATTTGATTTTATATGATATGATAATATGTCCTCTTGAAAAATGTTATATTATGACTGAATATGTTTTGCCATAAATCTAACGAGTATTTGATGCAAGGATATCTCACCCAATAAGGATAGAGACTTCCTGTTCAAGTACAAATATGGTGCAATCATACTCCTTGAAGAAAAAGCTTGATGAGCCATGCATTTCTAAAGTTCAAATGAAGAGATCGGCTACCTCAAGATGAAGACTTCTTTCTTCTTTAGAGTCATATGTAACAGAACCTTCAGGAACTTGCATATTGCATATTACATACTCATTCATAAACACTATATCATCAAAGTATACGATAGTTTAAAAAAGCTCCTTTTTGAAAACCAATAATTGTACCTTCTTACAACCTTTTATGAAAAAGATATTTTGTCATGCAATAATTGTACCTTCTTATAACCTTTTATGAAAAAGATATTTTGTCATGTAATAATTGTACCTTATACTATATACAAGACAACATAAAAAAAAGGAATGTAGGAAAAAGACAAAAACATAAAATCGGCTACATGGAGAAAACAAATATAATATGTTTTTGAAAAGACTCTAGTTACCTTCTTTAAAGAAATGTTTTTTAATATAAGAAGAAGACAAAAACATAAATCGGCTACACAAAAGAAAAACAAATAAAATATGTTTTGAAAGGACTCTAGTTACCTTTTTACAAAACCATAGAATGTCGACTTACTTGAAGTCATCATTCTCTTTACAAAGCATTAAATATCTCCTGTAACAAATCCTTGTTAATATCCTTCTCAAAGAATGTCGACCTTCTTTTGGTCCTCATTCTCTCTGAAGACTTTGAAAAACACAACATAAAGAAAACACTTGACATGACTATGTACAAATAAATATCTCAAAGCACTCATTGTACTTACACTCATTTAAAGTAAAGAAGTACTAATGTACCTCAAATCATTAATTAGAATAAAGACAAAACTACAACCCAACGTTCAATGTACTATTGTAAGAAATAGACTTTTTACATAAAATATGTATTACCTAAAATATTACAACGACTAGTGTACCCTCTATTTCACTTTTATGGAAAAAGGCATTCTCGAATTTCTCTAAAAGATATTTTTGAAATGACATAACATTTCACATTTCAAAAAGTTACAATTCCAAAATGTAACAACTACTTTTTAAAAGCTATATAAACACACTCAAATAAACTATTCAAACAATGGAATGGAATAGACGTGTGAGCTTACAACGAGAAAAATTCCTATTCGATATTTGAAAAGAGAGCCTTGAAAAAGAAAGAGAAAAAGAAAAGAAAGAAAAGAGAAAAAGTCAAGTCTAGCTCTTTGACAAAGAGTATCCTCTGAGTGACAAACAGAACATTCTGAGAATCCTTCATTCGTGCATTCATATCATTCTGAAGGTTCTATAGGAAGTATTGTAACTCTGTTATTCACTGTATTCCTTCTTTGTTGAAAGAAGTAGACCTCTGTGAAAGAGGGTGTTGCCCTTCTCTGTTGAGAGAAGAAGACCTCTGTGAAAGAGGGTGTTGTTCTTCTCTGTTGAGAGAAGAAGACCTCTGTGGAAGAGGGTGTGCCCCTTCTCTGTTGAGAGAAGAAGACCTCTGAGGAAGAGGGTGTTGTACTATTTATCCGGTGACTCGGATGTTATAGTGGAAAGCTCAAGTGGTTTGCTTGGGGACTGGATGTAGGTCTGGATACTGACCGAACCAGTATAAATTCTGTGTTTTATGTGTTGTGCCTTATTGCCTGATTATTTTATTTTATCGATCTTAATCATATTTCACTATTCACCCCCCCTCTAGTGGAATTTCATTTGGTATCAGAGCATGTTTGCTGGTTTCGACGTAACAAGTCTTCCAGCACAAATGGCATCTACCTCCTATGCTCGTGATATTGAAGGTCAACACGCATCTCGTCCACCTTTCTTCAATGGCTCCAACTATGGATACTGGAAGTGCAGAATGGCTATATTTCTCAAATTCATAGATTTTGCTGTATGGAAAATTGTTGAGCATCCATACACATCTCCATCCGCAGACTATAGCTTATGGTCTGATGAAGAAAAGAAAATGGCAAACCTAAATGCAAAGGCTATGAATGCCTTATATTGTGCCATTGATCAAAACGAATTTAATAGAATATCTATATGTGAATCTGCATATGATATTTGGCATTCTTTGGAAGTTATACATGAAGGAACCAACAAAGTGAAAGAAGCCAAAATTTCATCTCTTGTTAGAAAATATGAGTTGTTCAAAATGAACAAAGATGAACCCATCACAGAGATGTTTACCAGATTCACCAACATCACCAACGATCTGAAATCTCTGGGTGTAACATATTCCCAGACTGAAAAGGTGAAGAAAATCTTGAGATCTCTCACAACTGATTGGGAGAAAAAGACTACTGCTATTGAAGAAACTCAAGATTTATCTAAGCTTACTTTGGACGACTTAATAGGCAATCTTATGGCCTATGAAGTCCACATAAAAGAAAAAAGGGAAGAAGAGCAACCAGTAAAGAAAACTCTAGCTTTCCCAGCCCTATCTGAGAATGAAGACTCAGATAAAGAATCAGAAATTGCGCTACTTACCAGAAAGTTCCAACGCTTCATGAGAAGGAACCGACTTCCAAACATGAACAAGGAAAGAAAAGATCCTAAAGAAGATCTCATGTGCTTTCAGTGTAATAAGCCAGGCCACTTAAGACGTGATTGTCCCCTTCTCAAAAGAAAGTCCAAGACTGAGGAACCAAAGAAGAGGTTCTTCAAGAAAAAGGCTCTGCATGCTCAATGGGATGATTCAGAACCATCCACTAGTGAAGAATCAAGTGATGATGAAGCCGAAACTGCAAATATGTGCTTCATGGCAAACGAAAGTTCGGTAAGTGAAATCTCTGATTTTTCCTTTGAAGAACTTCTAGATGCTTTTCAAGAACTATTTGAAGAATCTATAAAATTGAGTTTCAAAAATAAAGATTTAAAATCTGAAAATCTAAAGCTTTCCCAAGAGAATGAAAAACTCAACAGTGAAAATTCTGAGTTGAAAAAGGAAAATCTTATGCTTATGTCTGAAATTTCTTCTACTAGCTCCAAAACTAAAAATCTGCAAGTAGAAATTTCAGAGCTAAAAAGTAAAACTGAGAACCTCATGAAAACGATTTTCAAGTTTATTAAAGGTAAAGAGAACTTGGATAAACTCTTATCCTCTCAGAGAGTCTCTTTTTACAAGAATGGTATTGGCTACTCTCATTTCAAAAAGCCTTCTTGTATGAATCAAAAGACCACGTTTGTGAAAAGTTCATCTGAACCAAATAAGAAGTATTATAATGATAATCTTTTTAACTCCTCTAAAGATATAGACAAACCCAAATCCAAATGGATATGGGTTCCAAAGTCTAACAAAAAAGGACCCGATTGGGTACCAAAAAGGAGATTTACTTAATGTTTTGCAGGCTCCAAAGAAGAAGAACAGATGGATACTAGATAGTGGATGTTCAAAGCACATGACAGGACATCCAGACCTTTTTGTTGTTCTTCATCATAAAGAAGGAGGAACCGTCACCTTTGGAGATAACAACAAAGGTTTGATAATTGGTATTGGAAATATTGGTAACATAGATAAACCTCTTATCAAAGACGTTCTCCTTGTTAAAGGCTTAAAACATAACCTACTAAGTATCAGTCAAATGTGTGACACAGGTTATAATGTTAGCTTTAATCATGATGCATGCCTCATAGCAGACACAAATGAAAACATCATCTTAAAAGGTATAAGAAAGAATAATATATATGAACTATACCTAGAAAACATCACAGAACATTGTCTTATAGCTAATAATGACTCTCAACATTTATGGCACTTGAGAATGGGTCATGTAAATTCTAAGTACATGTCTAAATTAGCTAAAAATAAGTTAGTACGTGGGTTACCCAAAATTTCTTTTAAAAAAGATTACTTTTGTGATGCATGTCAATTAGGAAAATTATCAAAATCATCTTTCAAATCAAAAAATATCATTTCAAGTAAAAGACCTTTAGAGCTTCTCCATCTGGATCTTTTTGGTCCTTCTAGAGTAGCTAGTCATAATCACAATAAATACATTTTTGTTATTGTAGATGACTACTCAAGATTTACTTGGGTAATATTTTTGAAAAACAAAAGTGACACGTTTTGTCAATTTGAAATCTTATGTAAAAAATTACAAAACGAAAAATCTTGTTCTATTGTTAAAATCTGTAGTGACCATGGAGGAGAATTTGAAAATGAACTTTTTGAAAATTTTTGTAACTTGCATGGTATTTCTCATAACTTTGCCTTTCCTAGAGCTGCACCTCAAAATGGTGTAGTAGAAAGAAAGAATAGAACCCTTCAGGAATCTGCCAGGACTATGCTCCAACACAATAATCTTGCTAAATCTTTTTGGGCAGAAGCTGTTAATACTGCATGCTACATAACAAATAGAGTTCTCATTAGACCCTTATTAAATAAAACTCCCTATGAACTATTCTATGACAGAACTCCAAGAATAGACTATTTCAAAGTCTTTGGATGTAAATGCTTTATCCTAAACACAAAAGATAGCCTGGATAAGTTTGATGCTAAATCTGTTGAAGGCATATTCTTAGGATATTCGAGTCATAGTAAAGCATACAGAGTTTTCAATAAGAGTCATAATACTATTGAAGAATCTATGCATGTTAGTTTTTGTGAATCTATTGATCAATCTATTCATAAACATACTAATGATGATAATGTTGAAAGTACAGATTTATTTTTAGATAACACAGCTAAGTCTAATGAAGATGATCATCAAAGAACCTTTGTCGATATCAAAGATCATCCTCAAAAGCAGATTTTGGGAGAACTAACAAAGGGGGTTCAAACTAGAGCTCAGCTAGAACGGATTGCAAACATGGCATTCATTTCTCAACTTGAACCAAAGAAGATTGATGAATCCATCATTGATGAGTTCTGGATACTAGCCATGACTGAAGAACTGAATCAATTCCAAAGAAATGATGTTTGGGATCTTGTACCTAGACCAAAGGATCATCCAATCATTGGGACAAGATGGATCTTCAGAAACAAGCTAGACGAAACATGTAATGTTATAAGAAACAAGGCTAGACTAGTAGCTCAAGGATACAATTAGGAGGAAGGTATTGATTTTGATGAAACATTTGCTCCTGTTGCTAGACTTGAATCTATTAGAATGTTTTTAGCATATGCAAGCTATATGGATTTCAAATTATATCAAATGGATGTTAAAAGTGCTTTCTTAAATGGTTTTATAAATGAAGAAGTTTATGTAAAACAGCCTCCAGGATTTGAAAATGAACAATACCCAGATCATGTTTTTAAACTCAAATGTGCTTTATATGGTTTAAAACAAGCACCTCGTGCTTGGTATGATAGACTTAAAACCTTTCTATTAAAAACTGGTTTTTCTGTTGGCAAAGCTGACTCTACATTATTTGTTAAAGTAGTGAATAATCATACCCTAATTGTTCAAATATATGTCGACGATATCATCTTTGGATCTTCTAACAACACTCTTTGTGAAGAATTTTATAAGTCCATGCAGAAAGAATTTGAAATGAGTATGATAGGAGAACTCACCTACTTTCTTGGACTGCATATTAAGCAAACCAAGGATGGAGTTTTCATCAATCAATCTAAGTATGCTCGTGAACTTCTGAAGAGGTTCAACATGAACTCAACTGTTTCAAAATCTACTCCTATGAGCACTACTACTGTGTTGGACAAAGATGAAGATGGTAAGTCTGTTGATACAAAGGTATACCGAGGTATGATAGGATCACTTCTTTATTTAACTGCTAGCCGTCCAGATATTATGTTCAGTGTTTGCTTGTGTACTAGATTTCAGTCAAATCCAAAATAATCACATCTTAAAGCTGTAAAAAGAATAATGAGATATTTAAAAGACACAGTTGATTTTGGATTATTCTATTCAAAATCCTCTACATTTGATCTAATCTCATACAGCGATGCTGACTTTGCTGGAAGTAAATCTGACAGAAAAAGCACAAGTGGAACATGTCACATGCTAGGGCACTCACTAGTATCATGGTTCAGTAAGAAACAAAACTGTGTATCCTTATCAACTACTGAAGCCGAATACATTGCTGCTAGCCTAGCTTGTACACAAGTTATCTGGATGAAACAAACCTTAAAAGATTTTGGTTTAAATTTTGAAAATACAACTATTTTCTGTGATAATACGAGTGCTATAAACTTATCTAAGAATCCTATTTTACACTCACGAACTAAGCACATTCAAATAAGACACCACTTCTTAAGAGAACAAGTCTTAAACAACATAATTAAACTAGAATTCATACCCACTAATCAACAGTTAGCAGACATATTCACTAAACCATTAAAACATGAAGACTTCACACGAATTAGAAGAGAACTAGGAATATGCAAACTAAGTGACTTATAAATTAATCACACTTATTATAATACTTCTTATAAGGTTTGTTAAAATCTTATTTTAAATAGCTTTCCTTCTTATCGATTTTTGTTAGTCAAACTAAGTTTCCATATTCACGTGCACTTTATATTCTTATAAGACACATTCTTTATGTCTTTCAACTTGTCATCTTTCAAGTACACATCCATTATGACTCCTTGTCCTATCTCCTTTCACTCATATCCATAAAAACTAATTATATTAAAAGCTATCACAACATCTCATAACTCCTTTATTATTTTTGTCCTTTTGTGAAAACTTCTCTTACGATAAATTGTTTCACCTTTCTACTTGATAACATATTAGTTTATGAGAACTCATGTTTTTCATTAGTTAAAATCGAATGATTATTTTTTGGTTCTTTTACCTTTTTCAAAAAATCTAGTTGCTATGTTCTCACGTAAATTTTTTACTATATCATTTGTTATATCATAGATTACGTACACTATATTATATCTCACGTAAAATTTTACTATATCATCTTCTATATCATAGTCAAACAAACTATCTATTATCATCTCTTCATGATTTACATCTTTTACAAAAAGTATCATAAAAACACTTGTACTCCACCCATTAGTACATTTTGTATCACCTTTTTTATCCATCTCTCTCTCTTTATATTATACGTAGCTCCTTCTCATATATTTTATATCTCTCTCCAATCGAGTTTCTTTAAAAAATATGTTTATCAAATAAACATTAATTCATATCAATCATCACTTTATTTTAATGTCTTTCATATCATATCAATCATGTTTTTTTATTGCTTCTTTATCCTACACAAAAATCCATATATGTCATCTCACTTCTCTCTATGACAACTCACACTCCTTCCACGCATATCCACAAAAATGATTCTTATATAAGCAATTATTACTCTTCACTCATAAATATTTCTTTGTCTCCTCATTTCATCTCTCGAATACATTTTTTATTGTTATATATTTTAGATTTTTGAATCCGACTCCTCCATGTCTATTCTTATTTTCTAATCTATCATTTATCAATTCTTATATACTTTTGACTCTTTCTCCTTTTTTTGTCTCATCATCTCTCTTACCACTAGTCAAAGTCAAAGTGTGTCCTTCTCATATCTACGTATACTCATAAAAATTACAAATATGAATCATGAAACATTTTTTAAGGCATTCTTTTCTTTAAAAATGTCATATCTTTCAAAGTACACATCACATGATCACCCTATGACCTATTTCCATAAAAAATATTTATATATTAAATAAGCAATCATGACATTTCTTTCCATCCGTGACCATGCCTCTCTCTTACATTGTATATCTCTCTAAAATCGAGAATCATTAAAGTCTTGTATCCAAGCAAAACTTTATTTATTCTAATTCTACTCTATGTCATATCTAAATCAAGTAAATGTTGTCCTTTCTAACCTTTCTCTCTTCTCTACATATCTGTATCATCTTTTTATATCTTTCACTCTCCTTTCACGCTTATCCATATATTTAAATAAAAACTATTATTGCCTCTCACTCATACCCCATGGGTTGTCCTATTCTAAACTCTCCATTCACGAATTTAAAATACCTCCAAATAAAGTAAAAAGTTGCTTGTTTTATTAGGCCATTATTTTCAAAAATCATTCACTCTTTTTACTTCAACATGACACCCCATACTCTATTAATGGCTTCTCTCACTAGTCGATAAACTCACCCATAGTAAAATCTATATATATACTATATATTTCAATACTATGTCCTTCTCAACCTAATATAATACACTATCTTCAAACATTGATTTGATCTGTCATTCACAAGTCTCTTAACTTACTCCTCACGGATTTCCTTATTTGACTAAAATCTAAAAATCACTCACTTCTAATGTCATTCAAAACCTATCTAAATTATTTTCATTCCTCTATTTAATGGATTGGTTCATCACACACCAATTCCACTCGTATCTATCTATCATCCTACAAACTATTACCCGCTTCAAACTCGCCCTTCTTAGTCCTTCTTTTTCCTTACAAACTCTTGCAATGGCCTCTTCCTCCTCTAACAATGTGATTACCGCAGCAGATCTAAGGTATCCAGACTTGTTTCACAATTACAACTTACAATGCTCTCGCCCCATTCATGAAGGTAAATTGGTTAACTTTGACGACTTCATGCTCTTTGACTTAGACACTTATCTCCCTGAACTCAAACCTCTACTAGGATCTTCATCCCCAGCTGCCTATTATCCCGAACTAGTTCGACTGTTTTATACCAACTTCTCTACTGATCATGAACAAACCACAATCACCAGCAAAGTCCGAGGAAAGCTGATGATTTTCAATGCTTCCAACCTAGGTAGAATTCTAAACCTACCTTCCACCGGTACCGACCTTAACACCATAGTACCAATCGAACGATCGGTACTTCGAAAAATACTTCTCTGCACCAACTGCTACCAACTTCCATGGCACATGAGGAATCTCCAACCTCATGCTCAACTACTTGCCCAGATTCTTCTCCACAACATCTATCCCAAGCTTCCCCGCCAGGGATTAGTTCCTCGAAAAATCTCTCTTCTTATCTACGCAATTTTTTCTTCTCTTCCGATAAACTGGTCATCCATTCTTTTCGTTCTTTTTATTCGTTATCAAAAATTCGAGCCTCTTCTTTTTGGGTGTTTCATAACTCCCATTCTCAAATACTTCAAAGTACCACTTCACAACGAAGTCATCCTTCGTCCATCTCAGGTCCTCGATGATACCACCTTCAATCTAAGGTCCCTGCACATGCCCGGCTCTGATGAAGCAGATCCAACATCCTCCTTCAATTACTTTTCTGCTATGATGGATATCGAGCACTCTCAGGATCGTATCCTTCGTAATCAAGCCCTGTTGCAGCAGACTCGCAAGCGGAATCGTGCCGATCGAACACATTCACCTCCTCCACCTTCGAGATAAACTCATTTTTTTTGGTCTGTAATAACTTTTAATTACTTTTAGACTGTAATATTTGGTCTGTAATAACTCTATTACTCTGATCCCTTCCTTTTTGTCCATGACAAAGGGGGAGAAAACCTGTCTCCATTATTGGAGAAATACTCTCTTTAAAACTTTTTTTAAATATTTTATCATTTCTATGCATAATGTCTTTTTGACAGGGGGAGCATATTTTGTCATCATAAAAAAAGGGGAGAATGTTGAGAAACTCTGTTTTGATGTCACATAATATGATACACTGTCTCATTTGATTTTATATGATATGATAATATGTCCTCTTGAAAAATGTTATATTATGACTGAATATGTTTTGCCATAAATCTAACGAGTATTTGATGCAAGGATATCTCACCCAATAAGGATGGAGACTTCCTGTTCAAGTACAAATATGGTGCAATCATACTCCTTAAAGAAAAAGCTTGATGAGCCATGCATTCCTAAAGTTCAAATGAAGAGATCGGCTACCTCAAGATGAAGACTTCTTTCTTCTTTAGAGTCATATGTAACAGAACCTTCAGGAACTTGCATATTGCATATTACATACTCATTCATAAACACTATATCATCAAAGTATACGATAGTTTCAAAAAGCTCCTTTTTGAAAACCAATAATTGTACCTTCTTACAACCTTTTATGAAAAAAATATTTTGTCATGTAATAATTGTACCTTCTTACAACCTTTTATGAAAAAGATATTTTGTCATGTAATAATTGTACCTTATACTATATACAAGACAACATAAAAAAAAATGAATGTAGGAAAAAGACAAAAACATAAAATCGGCTACATGGAGAAAACAAATATAATATATTTTTGAAAAGACTCTAGTTACCTTCTTTAAAGAAATGTTTTTTAATATAAGAAGAAGACAAAAACATAAATCGGCTACACAAAAGAAAAACAAATAAAATATGTTTTGAAAGGACTCTAGTTACCTTTTTACAAAACCATAGAATGTCGACTTACTTGAAGTCATCATTCTCTTTACAAAGCATTAAATACCTCCTGTAACAAATCCTTGTTAATATCCTTCTCAAAGAATGTCGACCTTCTTTTGGTCCTCATTCTCTCTGAAGACTTTGAAAAACACAACATAAAGAAAACACTTGACATGACTATGTACAAATAAATATCTCAAAGCACTCATTGTACTTACACTCATTTAAAGTAAAGAAGTACTAATGTACCTCAAATCATTAATTAGAATAAAGACAAAACTACAACCCAACGTTCAATGTACTATTGTAAGAAATAGACTTTTTACATAAAATATGTATTACCTAAAATATTACGACGACTAGTGTACCCTCTATTTCACTTTTATGGAAAAAGGCATTCTCGAATTTCTCTAAAAGATATTTTTGAAATGACATAACATTTCACATTTCAAAAAGTTACAATTCCAAAATGTAACGACTACTTTCTAAAAGCTATATAAACACACTCAAATAAACTATTCAAACAATGGAATGGAATAGACGTGTGAGCTTACAACGAGAAAAATTCCTATTCGATATTTGAAAAGAGAGCCTTGAAAAAGAAAGAGAAAAAGAAAAGAAAGAAAAGAAAAAAAGTCAAGTCTAGCTCTTTGACAAAGAGTATCCTCTGAGTGACAAACAAAACATTCTGAGAATCCTTCATTCGTGCATTCATATCATTCTGAAGGTTCTATAGGAAGTATTGTAACTCTGTTATTCACTGTATTCCTTCTTTGTTGAAAGAAGTAGACCTCTGTGAAAGAGGGTGTTGCCCTTCTCTGTTGAGAGAAGAAGACCTCTGTGAAAGAGGGTGTTGTCCTTCTCTGTTGAGAGAAGAAGACCTCTGTGGAAGAGGGTGTGCCCCTTCTCTGTTGAGAGAAGAAGACCTCTGAGGAAGAGGGTGTTGTACTATTTATCCGGTGACTCAGATGTTATAGTGGAAAGCTCAAGTGGTTTGCTTGGGGACTGGATGTAGGTCTGGATACTGACCGAACCAGTATAAATTCTGTGTTTTATGTGTTGTGCCTTATTGCCTGATTATTTTATTTTATCGATCTTAATCATATTTCACTATTCACCCCCCCTCTAGTGGAATTTCAAAAAATATTGAATTATCAATGCATGCATAATAGTTCATGAAATTGCATTTTATGTTAAGCATGTTTATGGTAGAGAGGGAAAGAAAGTTTACGCATTAACTAAAATAAAGAAATTACCAATAATCACCAAACAAAAATTTCTAACAGATTTGTAAACCATAACAAAGTGTTAACCAACTCAGCATAGGAAACAAGCAAAATGAAGACTTTATGACATACAATATGCACATTATAGCAAACCAACAAGGAGAAATCAGTCATTTCATTTCCATTAACTTGAAAAAATGGAACCTACTTTATAATTTCATCTGAATGTGTGAAAAACTACTTTTGCTTGACAGTAGTTTTCTTGGAGGTGAATGATATCACATATATATATATATATATATATATCAAATCATTACATCCACCATCAATGCATGATAAATTAGATATTTTCTTTATCATAGCATTATTATTATTCTCTTTTAACTGGTTAAGATAATATCTGTAACATCATAAGACAAAATGACTGCAAACTGTGAATGGATGTACTGTAGGATAGTTGATAATGAGGTGTCGCTTGAATATATGGATGGTGTTGACAATTTTATTGAATTTGCAATGGCAGGTGTCAGCACAGTGGATCCCACCGGTCGGATCAGGTGCCTCTACATGATGTGTAAGAATAATCGATTTGTAGAACCTCATAGCATTAGACATCACTTATATAGGAAGGGTTTTGTCAGTGGTTATCAGAATTGGATGCTTCATGGTAAAAAATTTAAAATAATTTTAACACACTGGTGGATGTGGTGCACGATAATCTATATGTGGATTTGATATTTGATGTTGCAGGACCAAAACTGGGTTCTACTATGGGTCCTAGTGATGTACCAACTGGGATAGAGAAAGAAGCACCAAACGATGCTGCTAGTAGATTTTATGACTTACTTAGAGATGCTGATGAGCTACTGTAGAATGGTTGTGAGAGTCACACTATTTTGTTTGAAGTTCTTCAACTACTGAATTTAAAGTCAGAGTATAATTTGAGTCAATCATGTTTTGACCGTCTATGCTCTATTGTGAAGAGTATGTTGTCCAAAGATGAGAAATTACCATAAAATTTCTACCGTGCGAAAGTTATGGTTAACACTCTAGGTATGGGGTACCAAAAATAGATGCTTGTTCAAATTACTGTATGTTGTATTTCAAAGATCAAGAAAATAGCAAATCATGTTCATCATGTAGGCATCCTCGGTTCAAGCTAAAGACATGAAACAATGCTAGCATGAGGTCAAAAGAAATGTCATACAAGTCACTCTGCTACTTCTCTCTCTGATCATTGCAAAATTTTTCCTCTCTTGGTGTTCTCTTTCTTCATTTCTCTTTTCCTTCTTAACCTCCATTTCTTCCTTTTTGAAGGAGAGAAATAAAAGACAGAAAAGAAGAGAGAAGAGAAAAGAGAAAAGAGAGGAGAGCAGAGAGAGAAACTCTTTTGCGAAGGTCTCACTTGACCTTAATTTTGAAAAGATTTTAAACGATTACTCGCCTCCGTTTTTTAAAATATTGCGGAAAAAATTGGGAGACGGGATTCGCTCGTCGGTACGAGGTTTGACCGTTCTTGGAGCCTTTACCAGAAGTAATCGAACCAAGGATCGAATTTATGCCTTTTTGCTTTGCTAAAATGTGATCTAAGAATTTATTCTAAGTCTAAATGCATAAAGAAACATGCTTGTGCAATGCAAAATGCAGAAATGTATGCTTTTTGAGAAAACACTTTTGGAAATTTAAGATTTTCCAAGTGATTCTGAAGTAAATGTGATGAAGAAATGATTTGACATAATTGAATTTTAACTTAGAACTTGAGATAGATCAGGAAAGAGATTTGAAGTTCTAAGTCTTTGAAATAATTAGTGTTTGGGAGAATAAATCCTGACTTTGAAAAGAATGATTTGAAGCTGAGATGAAAAGAAAAGAAAAGAAGCTTCAAAGTCAGAAATGAACTTTGAATTTTGAATTTTTGAACTTGGATTTGGGAGAGGAAATGAATATTTTGAAATGGAATTGAGTTTCAGATTCGAAGTTTTGAAATCAGAACGGGATTTGAGAAATTCAAATGGAGTTTTGAAGATAGAATTGGATTTAAGAAGGCCAGATGTGATTTGAAAGTGGAATTGGTTTCTGGAATTTGGGAATCGAGATAGACTTGGATTTGAAATCTGGCCTTCTGAATGGATTTGGATCCGAAGTCAGAATTCTAAATGGAATCTGGATCTGAAGTCTGAGATCCAAAATGAAGTTAAATTCTGGATCTAGAATCCTAAATGGAATTGGATCTGAAGTCTGAGATCTAAAATGAAGTTGTTTTTTGAAGATCCGAATCCAATATGGAATTGGGTTCCAAATTTGGAACTCAAGGTAGTAAATTTTGGATCTTTTGAAGATGGATCTGGGTTTTTGAAAACCCAAATTGAATTTAAAACTTTAGAGAAGAATCGATTTTTGAGATTCAGAATCAATCTCAAAACTTTGATTTTGATTTTTGATAATCAAGACTCAAAAGGATGAATCTTGTTTTTAAAGCTTTGAGTTTTTGGAAATCAGAAGGTGAATCAGAGGTTTCAAAGTTTTATTTGAACTTTGATTTTGAATTTTGAGATGTTGAATTGAACTTGAAATTAAATCCTGAATATAATCTTGGAATTTTAAACTGAACTTTGAAATTTGATTTGGAATTTTGAATATAAAATGAATTCAAAATTTCAAAGTCAAATTAGACTTTGAAATCAGTTTTTTGAACTTTTGAAAATGAGATGAATTGATGAATTGAAATAGAAATTGAAGAAAGATATTCAAGATTCGCTTGGATTTTGGAAAAGAATTTAGGAAATATGATACAATTCTATCCTAAATGATGAATGAATTTAAAGAATTTTTGAAAATTGGATTTGAAAAGCATATTTCATTCTTTAAATGAATTGAAATAAGATTGAAGATATAAAACATTCCTAACTATGGTCATTGAATGTATTATATAATAATCATATTTGAATTCAGGTGAAGAATAAAACATATTTTGGTGCTTTTATAGAGTTTAAAATGAAATTAACTCTCAATATATCTTGACTATGGCCATTGATATATATTTTGAGTTAATTTTAAGTTAAACCCTGATAAAAGAAGAAAATATTTTAAAAATATGATGATTTTTGAAGATGGATCTAGTGTGGATCCAATGTTATTCCATAAAAGATGAAAATCATAAGTTTTGTTCACACCCTGACTATGGCCATTGGTGCAAATCATCAACTTAGGATTTAATCACCTTTTATCAAAATGGTGCACGTGCCATTCATGTTCCCATTCATGAAATTTTGGAATAAAAGAGAAATGACACGAAACAAGCATATGCATGCTCATACATTCTAATCTAATGTAGGAAATGCAAATTCTCATTATAATCTAGCTATTACAATCAGTTAATGGAATTAGAGCTACATTAATCTTAAAAGAGAAAATAATGCTCTTTATACATTTCCTGCAAAAATCAGAGTTAGGGTGAGTAAAAAAATGTCATATTGAAGAGATAGCATATATATACATTTCCTGCAAAAATCTCTATACCACAAGAGTGGCATCCTGAGTTTTCATGAAAAGTTGGATGTGACAATGCAAGTGTAATACACTAAACCAATGGAAAAGCATTTGTGCAACACCTAGATGTCATGCATAGGCTAATTAGGAGAATGCATATGTAATATTTTGAATTGACGAAGAGATTTAAAATGTATGTATATATGATCTCTAAATATAATGCCTAGTTCAAGGAAAGAATGCCTATGTACTGGTAACCTTGGAAAAATGCATTGGGACAAGTGCCAATTGCATGAAATGTGTTATTTTGTGAAATATAGATGATGACTAAATGTAGTGTAAGGGAGTGTAGTGTGATATTCACATGCTATGAAAGTGAAGATGTTGGTAAATGTACATATGATGTAGGTATGACTAATGCTATGGAAGATATAATGGAGAGATGATCAACCCGGGATATGCAGTTGTGAGATGAATGGAAAATTGAAGGAAGTGTTATATAACATGTATAGCTGTTATAGTGGTGGGAGATGGATATGATAGTACTAAGGCTAGCAGAGGATGAGTGTATCTATGAACAAGTGTGTTGGACATGTGAAGAAGGATGTGAGGTTTGTGTTGGGAAGGTGTGTATATCTAATGTTGATGTTATGAGCTAGAAGGTGCTGAAGCTATATAATGTTGTGAATGGCAGCAAGTGGATCAGGTGTTGCCATAAGTGCTATGTGGTGGTGGACAGCAATGGGGAAGGTTAAAAAGGTTGTACACAGTGTAGTGATTAATACAAAAAAAGGAAAATAAAAATGTATGTTGTATGTAACAGGAATAATATGAGTGCTGTGGAAATATTGCAGATGTGATACAGTAAGTGTTGGAGGTGTATGAGTGAAATACAGCAAGATGGAACATGGCGAGATGGATGCTGTGACAGGGAAAATGAAGATGATGTTGGAGTATATGTGACAGTGAAGGATGTGATTTTTCAGAATCATGCCATCTAAAAAAAAATTCTTGAAGACACTGATCTGGGTTTTAAGAAGCAATATTCTGCAACAAATGAGACAACAGCTCTTACAATAGCATCTCTTTTGTCCAAAAAGATTTAGTAATATTGGTAGGGATCCTTCCATCTGACCAACATCAGGAGATTTGCTTCCAGATATAAGAGAGCTTGACCTGAAGATAATAATCCTCAGAATGTTCAGCGCTCCTTCTGTTACATCTTCATCTGTGGACCTCTTTCATCAGTCTGTTCTTTATGACCATCTTGCACATAAACTTGTCTTAATTGCTAATTCATCTGGCTCATTTTGAGATACTCTAAAAAAAAGACTAGCAACCACTTCAGCATTTGCGCCAACCCTTTTGCATGTAAGGGCCTACTTTTTCTATTCCAAGCTTGTCGTTTCTGACCAAGAAAAATGATTTTATCCAAATGATCCCATAGTGATAACTTCAATTCGATGAATTCTGAACCATATGAAGAACTAACAACATCCCCAGCCTCACTGGTAGCAGAAGGCCACATAGTGATCAACTAGTGCTTTGCATTCAGCCGAAGACTCTAGACGTTGATTACTTGAAATATGGGGAGACAGTTGTTTCTTAGTGAAAGCTTTAGTAAGAACGGGAATGCAATCAGTTATTTCTGGTAATTTGCTTGCAACAAACGCGTGAGAGACCAGGCTACGAATTAGGATGCACCACCCAAATGAAATATAGTGGTTTAATTTCCTTATGATAATTCCCACAAGGTCACTTTTTGAACCTCTGGACTTCACTATGCTTTCGATCACCGGAACGAGACAATGATCTAAAGGCTTGTTCCTCTCAACACAATCCTTTACATATTTACACAGAAGAAAGGATACACCTAACTAATATTCAGCTTCAGAGATAACAGATCGATGCATCGAAAAATGATGCAAATGAATGATGCAAGGGTATGATGAGTGGTTGTTCTTCTGGAATGCTCTTTTTAAAACAAGTATTTTCAATAAAACTTTGGAAAATCGTCAACCAAAAATTTAAAAACCGACTTTCCACAAAGTGGTAAGTACGGGTCGAATCCACAGGGAACAGGAATTAAACACAATATTTCTATAAAATTCAATTTATTAATGATAAATGTCAACCTACAATTATAAAGTTAATACAACTGCAAATAATCACTAAAAGAAAAGTAATGAAGCAATCAGTCTTCTGCTCCACGCCAAGGGTATTTCAGTCTTTTCGCCACTTAGAGAATCTTCTCACTTGGACAATAACCCTCGACAATAAATATGCTTTTCAACCTAAAAAAATGTAGAAAAATACAAAGTTAGTTTTCTATTCTAACAATGAAAACAATAACTAAAACTATTTCTAATTTTACGAGAATTATAAAACAAATGCTAATTATCAAGCAAAAATTAAATAAAATACCAAAGTAATTCTAAAATTAACCAATTTAACTCTACTAATGCTGTATGATGATGATGCAACTCCTAAAATGCAGAAACTACTGAAAACCAGTTTAAAATGCCGAAACTAAGAAAATTACGAAACTACCCCTAACTAGTGTAAAATAGCATTCTGACCGGTTATCGGAAAACCACTGTTTGACAGGGCAAACGAGGTCCGATTTTCCCAAAATGTGTTCTGTTCTGCAACTGACAGATTAAACAAACTGATAGTTTTTACAGAATTGAAAAACAGTATCTGGAACTCCAGATATAAGCGTTTCAAATCTGGGAAAAAACAGGATATCGCCAGTCCTGTAATTTAAAATCCCGAAAAAGCGGTTTTCACAAAACGCTTAAAAATCAGACCAAACCAACTCGGATTGAGCTGAAATTTGGTCTGCATACAGTTAACACACCAATAAAGAGAATAGAAAAATGATATTTTGAAAACTCGAAATTGTTGCAAATGAAACGATGATAGTGCGACAAGACAAAAATCGAGTTTCGGATTCAATGCACTATTCACTTTATAAAGCTATTTTAAACACTAAAAATGCAATCTAACCCTAATGCAATCCTAAATGGTACTGAATGACAATTTATATGCAGCTATTAAATGCAATTATGCTAAATGACATAAGAATGAAATGCAATATGCAAATTACGACTAAAGCCAACTTAAATACCAATTCAAATGCAACTAAGGTAATTAAAAGTATAAACCTAACTATATGACTTAGCAATTACAATTAATAAGAACTGAAGACAGTTTAACTAAATGCAATGGTCAAATCAAACCTAATAAACAACTACACATTAAATAAACACTAACTTCTAAAATCTAACTGAATCGATTAAGTAAAGGACTAAACTAACTTATACTAACACTAATGTGAATTAAAACTAAAGTTAAGTAGACCACTAAAAACCAAAATGGGGCGGTTTTAAGATATGACTAGGTTCAACTAGGTTCACGCCACACCTGGCTAGGTTGACTCGACTAGACCCTGCCTAAATTAGGAATTGAAAAATAAATATCTAATGAATTAAAAATAACAAATTCAATTAATACTCACAAATCTCTACACCTAACACATTACTATGCTAATCGTAATTAAAACTTATCTAATTAGAGACTCAATCTTAATCCGAGAGTTAATGAACAATTAATCTTAAATAGGTAATTCTAAATCTAAAATATACTATTAAGTAAATGGGTATCAATGTGAGTAAATGCTCTCGAATAAATTTGGAAAACTTATACTATCCAAAATCGTCCAATAGAGAGGAGTTATACTTTTAGAACTTGCCTTTGCTCACTTTGGAAATTTTAAAACACTCAAAACCGTCCAAGCAAATGGGATAACCGTTAATATAATGGCTTGATAAATAAAATGGGCAACAAAGGGTTGAAACCATCCAGCTCCACAAGGGCCACACGTTTTGAACTTTTTCAAAAGGATTAGACAACCATTAAATGTTCTTTCCCAAAACAGTGGACACCACTTTGGAAACTTAATTGGAATTCAAAAGAATTTTCCAAAACTAAACCAGTAACTCTCCCTTATCTTGGCTGGACAATTAACCTTTCTTTCTTTCTTCAGATACTCCACATGAATTTAGAAAAACTCCAGACTGCCACAATAAATTCCAAACTACAATTACTCAACTACCCCTTTCCCAAAATTCGATATACTCTATATACTAAAATCAAACCCTATCTAAACTAATTAAATCCATAGCTCACTAAGATAAAGAAAGGTTAGAATTGGGAAAACACAACTATCTAGAATTACGGAAGGATACTCTAATTCAACACTTATCACTAATGTAAAAACGTCTATACAAATCAATTCCTACTACAACGAATATAGACACTTTAAGACACTTACCTAAAGTCTAAAAATCTACCAAAAGCAGCCTAGAGCTCAATTGGAGCTTTAATGGCTGACGCCCCTCCTTGGGGAAGACAACTAACTAAAATACTAAAATCAAAATGCGACAATTATGTTAATACAACCATGAAAATAACTAAACTAAATTAACATACATCTACAACTAACAATCTAAACTAACTAAAATCTAAACAAGTTATCTAATATGCTGGGAATTAAGACAATCTAAAAAAAACTGTAATTGCAATCTAGCTACACGCCTACCATAATCACAAAACCTTGAAAATAAGTAACACTAAATTTACCACAAAAACGAATCTCTACCTTAACTAAAACATTAATCAACAATTTGGGCTAATGTAATAAACTGAAACTAACTGAAACGTCCTACAACCAACTGGACAACACCTAAAACAAAGAGGTAAAACTCGATTCTTTTTGTATTTTCAATAGAAACCCAAACACCAAAACACCAAGTGATATTTAGAACAATCCTAAAATGAAGACATTAATCAATACAACCTTCACGAAACTATGAAACTAACAAGATGCAGGTAGACACACACCCAACCAACTGAAATCACACGCACTCACCTCACGTAAAATTTTCATTCAACGAAATTTTCAAAAACATGCACACGACATACCTAGAATCAAAACAACATAATTCTTTAACAAAAACAAATCTAGATCACTAAGGACACAGACGAATAATACTCATATTACACGAGACACTACAGAAAAAAATTTGCAGAACATAGACTTGCTGAAACACCAAGATCGACTAGAATTAATCTAGCCGATTTGTTTTTATTTTTAATTGAAACAATAAGCAATCACATCCAACGACTAAATTAAATCAAACTGAACTTTTTGAACTGGTTTTTCTGTAGAGACAACCCAACAAAACACGCTGGACAAAAAAAAACAAATCAGCTAGAATGGGTTCTAGCCGATTTACACGTTTTGGGCGAGAAACGATGGAAAATGGGGACTCGAACACAAAAGCACTGAAATAAAACCTAGATCTACCGTGCTGGTCTATGCACGAGTTCTATGCTAGGGCTAAAACAATGAAAATACAGCAAACCCACAGGAAATAATAAAAGAAAAACGAGCACACACGTTTTGGGCTTTAACTAGAAGAAAAGAGAGAAGAAGACCTACCGCAAGGGCGATCCGACGATCGTGGGGAAGAAGAGAGCGGACAATGGCTTTGGCTTGACGTCCCGAACGGTTCGAGAATGCTGGAATATCACCACGAACAGTATTCCCACGGCTGCAACACGTTGGAGATCCACCGAAGATGTTGCAACAGTATTCCCACGGCTGCAACACGTTGGAGATCCACCGAACGGGGGCCGATTCGCGATCGGAGGGCTCAGAAAACCGGATGGAGGTAGGGCCGGCTCATCTTGTTGGGGTGTTTCGCACTTCCAAGCAAGATTAATGGTCTCCACCTCTGCTACACCTGCAAGAACACGGCAAATGGTGAGAAAACACAGCAAGGATACTAAAGAAACGAAAAGGAATGGAAAGAGAGATAGATTAATGCTTGATTTCCAAGCAAAAACACAATTTTCAATGGAATTGAGGTGGGATGAGGGGTAAGAGAAGGTGCTGGAGTAGATTCACTGTAGGAGGCGCCAATCCCAATGCCAAAGACGCCTAGGGTTTGCTGGAAACTATAATTTATACTTTTGATAGTTTTCAGAAACAAGGTTATAAAAAAATATTTTACTAGGCGCCACTTTCTGAGGGGTTTTCTGCAAAACTTTTTGAAATGGGTATGGATATGTGTGTGGGTTGGATTTTGGACTTTTTAAGAATTGATCCAAGGTCCAATTGACCTAATTGGGTCGGATATGGATCCGATCCACCTCAAAATCCGTGCCCAAACACTGAAATAGCCACAACTCTCTCATTTTAACTCCGATTTTTCTGAAATTCGAACCATAGCCCCTTACTATCAAAACACATCTAAACATGGGTTCAAAACCTTAAACTTGATACAAAATGCATGAAAAACTTGTTTACATGATGTGCATTTCATGCATCATCAAATACCCCCATGCTTGAATGTTTGTTAGTCCCTTAACAAACCCTAATTATGATATGCAACGAAGACAAGAAATGCTAAGTATGAATGCATAATACTAACTCACTTTCGTAGGAATCACGGTTGCATTTAGCGTATGCAACAAGCCCTTTAAACCCCTAGCTTACACTAGTGGACGAGTAAGGTCTCGTGAGGGTTTGCAGCGATGCTACCCACAAACATCAATGAAATGCGAGGATGATCCTTAAAAAATATTAGGCTCTTAAGAATACAGTTGTAATACATATTTCATGTAATTGACATTCTCAAAACAAGTTTAAAAATCTCATGCCACCACAGTAAAAATTCTTTTCCTTCACTTTTCTAATATTGTAGCTAGTTCATGATTTTTCTCCGAAAGTCAAGTATTCTCATGTTTTACTCATTTATTCTCACTTGTATATTTTCTGCACAGTAATACACATTTATGCTTAAGCAATGAAAAATTTCTTATTTAGCTCATTCTTTTCTTTCATTTTCACTCTTTTTTTTTTTCAACTTTTGATCTCTTGCGTATTCTTCCCATATGAGCACTATTTCGAATAGTCAGTTTTCGTGACCGGTGTAGCGAGCTTTGGGTCAGTGACTCCCAAGTCGGCCGACCTTAGGGCACTAGATACAGAGTATCCCTCGGACTTAATTGCTCGAGTCACTAGACCTTCTATTCTAATAGTTTACGTATAGTCTTCCTCTTGTCATGTGCAATGTCTCTATCTCTTAGGCTTTCTATGCAGTCCATGTAACAAGCTTTCGAACCGGTGGCTCCCAAACCAGTTGGCTTTGGGGCACCAGGTGTAAAACACCCTTCAGATTCTACTTACTCGAACTACAAAGGCCACAGATATAGACTTAGACAAGAAGATGATCTCCTTCGTTATCCTTTTCGTTAAGATACTCAAACACTTCATCTCGTGTCTGAGTTCTACTACTAGGATTCACAAAGACATCAACAACTAAACGTAGCTCTATTCTTTTAAACTCATTTTTCAAACACATCTTTCCATTGCTTATTTCTTTCAGAAAACATACTGTGCGTACTTATACTAAAGTGATTCAAAATTTTCTAACAATCAAATACTCTCTTTTCTTTGAATTTTCTCATGAATAACTACTCTATTTGACTCAGTTCCGAAAATAAAATTTTTATGGGGCTTAAAAATTTATAAACTGTTAGATTATGCCAAAAACAATCATATATGCTACACTTTGTTCTCAAATGCCTACTTTGATTACCAATCATACAAAAATAAAATAAAAAATTTTGACATTTTTGTGTGCATGCATCTAAACCACCCCCCCATGCTTGAATGACACTGTCCCTAGTGGCATACAAAATGAATAAACATGTAATGCAAATGCACACTAAAAAAACACTAACAAACATATGGGAGAAAGGATAGATACAACCTGATTTGCTTTGAGCTTCTGAAGTTGATTTTCATCTGATCCTTGAATTCTTTGAAAGCTCTTCTCTATACCTGGTAATTGATACACTAAATGTTAAGTTCATCCTGCATACATCAAAACACAAATTAGCACATGTGAAATGAAATACTAAATAAATAAAAACTCAAAAATGAAAAAGAAATCATGTACATATGATACATCCCTCTGGTCGAATCCTCATGCCTTCGTGAGATGCACTATCTCACACTCACCATCCTGCAAGGCATCTGAAATGAAGGGCTTCAATCTTTGCCCATTTACCTTGAATATACCTTGGGTCATAGGATCAAATAATGTCACTGCTCCATGAGGAAATACTTCTTTCACAATATACGGGCCTGTCCATCTCAATCTTAATTTCCTTGGGAATAAATGTAGACGAGAATTGTATAGCCACACTTTCTGATCTGGCTCAAACACTTTTCTGACAATATGCTTATCATGAAATGCTTTTGTGCGAGCTTTATATAATTTGGCATTCTCATATGCATCATTACTGAGTTCCTCTAATTCTGAGAGCTGCAGTGCTCTCTCTTTGCCAGCCTGGGTGAGGTCAAAATTCAATTTCTTGATAGCCCAGTACGCTCTATGCTCTAACTCAACAGGAAGATGGCATGCTTTCCCGAATACAAGGCGATACGGGGACATGCCAATGGGAGTCTTGAATGCAGTTCTATATGCCCAAAGTGCATCATCTAAGCGCTGGGACCAATCCTTGCGGTCCGGACGAACTGTCTTTTCTAAAATTCGCTTAATCTCCCTATTGGACACTTCAACCTGTCCACTAGTCTGCGGGTGATACGGAGTGGTGAATCTATGATTGACAGAATATCTTCTCAAAAGAGAAGCTATCTGTACATTCCTAAAATGTTTGCCGCCATCGCTAATCATCGCACGTGGCACCCCAAAACGACTGAAAATGTTGTGCTTAATGAACTTAAGCACTACTCTATGATCATTGGTCTTGGTTGCCACCGCCTCGACCCACTTGGACACATAATCAACCCCCACCAGAATGTATAAATTTCCGAATGACGGCGGAAATGGTCCAATGAAATCAATGCCCCAAACATCAAAAATCTCGACTATCAAAATCGGAAGCAAGGGCATCATGTCCCTCTTGGACATGTTTCCAATCTGCTGACATCGCAGGCATCGCCTACAAAACTCATGCGCGTCCCTGTGGAGTGTGGGCCAATAAAATCCTGACTGCAAAACCTTTGCAGCCGTCTTCCTACTACTAAAATGCCCTCCACAGGCTAACGAATGGGAAAAATTCAGAATGGACTGGTACTCCTCCTCCGGAACACATCTCCTAATGATCTGGTCTGCACAGTATTTGAACAACTCCGGTTCATCCCAATAATAGTGCCTCACCTGAGATAGGAATCTCTCACGCTCATTCTTGTTCCAATGCTCAGGTATCTGCCTCGAAACCAGATAGTTCACAATATCTGCAAACCAGGGTAACTGCGATGTACTGACTGCCATGATCTGTTCGTCGGGGAAAGAATCACTGATCGGCCTCTGATCTTGCGTGGTCTCCACGATCAGTCTGGAAAGATGGTCTGCTACTACATTTTCGCGTCCCTTCTTATCTCGAATCTCGAGATCAAACTCCTGTAGTAGTAGGACCCAACGAATCAATCTCGGTTTGGTGTCTTTCTTATTCAACAAATATTTCAATGCAGAATGGTCAGAATAGACAACCACCTTCGAACCGAGTAAATAGGACCTAAATTTATCCAATGCGAAAACTACCGCAAGTAGTTCCTTCTCTGTCGTAGTATAATTCATCTGGGCATCAGACAGAGTTCTACTCGCATAGTAGATCACATAGGGTTTCCTATCAATGCGTTGTCCTAAAATGGCCCCCATAGCATAATCAGATGCATCGCACATAATCTCAAATGGGAGAGTCCAATCTGGAGGTCTTAAAATAGGTGCAGTAATCAAGGTCTCTTTGAGAATCTCAAAGGCCTTCATACAATCCTCACCAAACACAAAGGGCTGGTCTTTCTCCAGTAACGTACATAGCGGTCGAGAGATTTTACTGAAATCTTTTATGAACCGCCTATAAAAGCCCGCATGCCCTAAAAATGATCGAATCTGCCTCACAGAGGTGGGTGGAGTCAAACGGGAAATGGATTCCACCTTCGCTCTGTCAACCTCAATACCACGCTTGGACACAATGTGTCCAAGCACAATCCCCTCCTGGACCATAAAATGGCTCTTCTCCCAACTCAGGACGAGATTGGTCTCCACACACCTACTCAGTACTCGAGCAAGTTTTTGGAGGCAATCTTCAAAAGAAGAGCCATACACTGAAAAGTCGTCCATAAAAACTTCCATCACATCATCAATCATGTCCGAGAAGATAGCAAGCATGCACCTCTGAAAAGTAGTCGGGGCATTACAGAGCCCAAAAGGCATACGTCTAAACGCGAAGGTGCCATAAGGACATGTAAACGTGGTCTTCTCCTGGTCGTCAGAATGGACAGCTACCTAGTTGTATCCTGAATATCCATCTAGAAAGCAGTAGTAGCTCTGTCCTGTGAGTCTCTCTAAGATCTGATCAATGAATGGCAATGGGAAATGATCTTTTCTAGTTGCCACATTCAGCTTCCTATAATCGATGCAGACTCGCCATCCTGTAGTGGTCCTCATCGGAATTCTCTCACCCTTCTTATTCTCAACCACAGTGAGTCCAGACTTCTTCGGCACAACTTGAATCGGACTGACCCACTGGCTATCAGAAATAGGGTAAATGATTCCGGCATCCAACCACTTCACCACCTCTTTCTTCACCACTTCCTTCATGTTGGGATTTAGCCTTCTCTGCATATCCCTAAATGGCTTGACTTCCTCATTACAATGGATCCTATGCATGCAGAATGAAGGATCAATCCCCTTTAGATCAGCAACTCCCCATCCAATCGCTGCCTTATGCTCTCGAAGAATAGTCAGCAATCTCTGTTCCTGCTTCTCAGTGAGCAAGGATGAGATGATCACAGGCAGAGTCTGATCATCTCTGAGGTATGCATACTTGAGTGAATCCGGTAAGGGTTTCAACTCAAGTTTCGGAGGCGACTCTATCGACGATTTGGCGGGGGTCTCCGCAAGTGGTGGAAGAGGCTCCCTGACAGCTCTTCAATGTGGTCTCTCTGACGACACTCTAGACACGTCTACACAACTATTCTTCTCTATATGATACAAATCTAAAGAATCCTCAGTAATGTACAACTCAGGTTGCTCTTCCACTAACTCCTGTTCAATGTCTACATGAAAGCAGTCCATGTCTCCTGCTGGTCCCATCGCGGCATTGAAAATATTCAGCTTTACCTTCCTATTGCCGAATGAGAGATCCATGGCTCCGGTCCTACAGTTGATGCAAGCATTGGCAGTCGCCAAGAATGGTCTGCCTAAAATAATCGGAGTCTGGTGTTGGCTATCTACACCTTCCATATCGAGAATAATGAAATCGACTGGAAAATAAAAGTCATCCACCTTAACTAGCACATCCTCCAAGACACCTCTCGGTACCTTGACGGAACGATCTGCCAGCTGCAGTGTAATCGGAGTCGATCTCATCTCTCCCAGCCCGAAAGAATCAAAGAAATATCCGGGCAGAATGTTCACGCTTGCTCCAAGATCGAGCAATACGCGTTCTATCCGGATGTTCCCTATGGTACACGCAATGATAGGGGCTCCAGGGTCCTTGAGCTTTGGTGGTGTCTGATGCTGAAGTACTGAACTCACCTGCTCAGTCAGATGGACCCTGTTAGGAACTCGCTCTCTAGATTTACGCTTTTGCGTACATAGTTTCTTCAAGAATTTGGCATATGCCGGCACCTGCTGAATCGCATCAAGCAAAGGTAGGTTGATCTGCACATGCTTGAAGATGTCAAGCATGTCCTGGATCTTCGCACCTTGCTTCTCTCTATAACCAGGAGACTCTAATGCTTTGGGATAGGGTGGTGGGGAATTATACTCTGCTGGCTCCTCCTCTTTGTGAGAAGGCTCACTCTTATCCTTCTTTTTCTCTGATGATGAAGATGATGATGGTGAAGATGATGATGGGGATGGGGATGATGGCTGAGCCAACGTAGGTGAAGCACTGGTCTCTGGCTCCTCTATCCTCTCTCTACTTTCTCGCTCTCTGCTCTCGACGTGATACTCACATCCACTCCTCAAGGCCATAACTGATTTAGCCTGCTGCTGCGTCTCGGTATGAAATAGGCCTCCAGTCATCTGGTCCTTACCCCTTCGGGTTCATGACAGCCTGACTCGGCAATGTCCCCTCGGGTCTCCTACTAATAGCCTCAGCTAACTGTCCCATTTGTGACTCTAACTTCGCAATGGACTGCGTATGCGAGCTCAAAATCTGGCTACACTTCTTGAAGGCGTTCTGATTAGAGGTTTTCACCTCTTGGAATGCTTGGAGAAGTCTCTCCTCAAAAGATGTCTGCGGGGCAGACTCCTGCTGAATCGGTGGAGTGACAGAAGAAGAAGAAGACTGAGAATAGTTCGGTCTTTGAAATGACTGAGTAAAAGCTGGCTGCCGAACTGGCTGAGAGGAAATAGGCATCTGCATGGAAGACTGTGGATTCTTCCATGAAAAATTGGGATGGTTACGCCAACCCGGATTGTATGTCGATGAAAATGGGTTATTCGGCGGTCTGACGTAACCCTGAGCTGCCTGAACTTGTTCTTGAACAAATTCAGGGTACTGAGCTGCCGAAGGGCACTCAGTGATCTCGTGTGCCGGACTGGCACAAAGAGTACACACCTGCTGTGTAGTGGATGGTCCTGAGAGAAGCTGGTCCAGCTTCTGAGCAATCATGTCTACCTTGCACTGTAGTGCAGTAGATGGACCAACTTCAAGAACACCAGCTTTCTTCTGAATGCTGGGTGTGGCTCTATCAGATTGAGAGCTTGAAGCATAATGGAGTGAATTCTCGGCCAATATATCAAATAGCCTCCATGCTTCGTCCTCGCTCTTCAGCATGAATGTCCCTCCACATGAAGAGTCGATCATCTGACGATTTTTGTCAGACAATCCATCGTAGAAGCTCTGCACCAGTTGCCATTTCGGCACCTGATGATGGAGACATTTCCTGAGGAGATCCTTCATTCTCTCCCAGGTCTCATGAAAGCGCTCACCATCTAGCTCTGAAAAGCTAGTGATGGCTCTACGATATTGGTTCGTGCGACCAATGGGAAAGTATTTTCGAAGAAACTCCTGTTGCAACTGATCCCAGGACTCATTTGCAACAAAAAATACACGATTTTTCTCTCATGTGCTTATTCAGAAGAAATTTGCATATTCAAGGAAAAACACAAATTTAAGAGTAAATTCGCATATATAGGAGTAAATCTGCATATGTAAGTGAAAAAACACATAAAGGCTCAAACGATCATGATCATCTACAAATGTAAACTCACATATTTTGGAGGAAAATCACATATTTTATGTTGTGAATGACTCATTCCTCATAACTCTTTATAGGAGAAAAATTGCATATTTTGGACAAATTCGCAAATGTATTGGTCAACTGTTCGCAAATTCATTTTGTGGACTTCCTCATCCTCACAAATATTTGTCATTTTTTGCCTATTATTTTATGCGAACTTTCTCATCTCATAATTATTTGATTATTTTTGCCTATTATTTTTGTGGACTTTCATATCCTCACAAATATACAGTTTTACCTACTGAAATCAAATTGACAACATTTACATAATTCACCTGCTTACAATTACAATCTATAATTAAAATCTATAGATAAAAAAATTACATGTTATATTCAAATTCATAGCACTTACATAATTCACTTGTTTACAATTACAATCTACAAATATAAAATCTATAATTATAAAATCATAAAAAATTTAGCATTTACACATTTCACCTATTACATTCTAATTTAATGCACTTATAATTCACATTTTTATAATTATAATTTATAACACTTACAATTCAAATTTACAGTAGATACACAATTCAATGATTTATGATTTTACAATGAATCACTGATATGATTTATAATTCAAATTTAGAATTACATACACAATTCAATCAAAGACAATTCAATGATTTACAATTACATTGATTTACAATGAATCTCAATTACACTTTATAAAACAATTGAATACAAATATAATACATCAATAATATTAAACAATATTTGAGTATAAATAAAAGTTTTGGTACAATAAAATAATAAATACCTCTAACAACACCAACATCCCGATCATATTTTTTCTTTCACTCATTACGCTACTCAAACTTGAATACATGTGTGCAATTGAGGCTGCTCTTCATGCATATTGATCGATGTGATCCAGGTCTTGCAACAATTCAATATACAATGCATGAATCGACTTTGTACTAGTGTCGATGAATAAGCATGTGTCAAAGAAGTATAACAAGAATGCTCTCACTTTCTTCTCCACCCTACTGATGCCCTTCCCTCCAACATATGATAGCTTCTTCTTCATCATCTTACCCTTGTTGGGGTCATAGTGGTTATATATATATATATATATATATATGTATATATATATATATATATATATATAATCAATAAATGAATATAAAATTGATAATGATTACAAACATGTATATACAAAATAACAAATCAATAAAATACATGTTCAAGAGCATCAGACCTTGTTTTTTGCTGCAACATCTTCCTCAAAACTTACACTGTCTCCTTCAAAAAATCATCCTCAGACTCCTAAGGATGATTCTCCTTATGATTGTCCAATGCACTCTCAGGGCTAGCCTGAACATCTTCTTCAGCATCTGATCTAGCCATAGGACCCTCACTCACATCCACTTTCTAAGGAGAGTTGACATTAATCTCTGCCTTGGGTTCACATACTCCTCTTAGTGAGGTACCTCCTTTGCCCTTATATATGATCTTTTTCCTCTATTATCCACATCCTCTATCTTCATTTTTCCAATGCCACTGCAGATGGCCGCATCTCCAACTTCATCTATCTGAGCATTGAGGTTATCAATAAAATCAAAGTGAGTCAATGGGTCACTCTCATTGAGTTACCCTCCCCCTTCTTAGATGCTTTCAGAATGAGAGGCAAACTTGTGATAATAAACCCTTTAACCTTTTCTACACATTCTGCCTTATATTTGAGCTACTTTGAAATTGTTAGTTGATGTTTGGCTAACATTGAAGGTGTTTGCTAATGATTGTTTGAGCATAAATTTTTGGGTTTATGGATGGTGCACTTTTTATAAAAAAAGTCAGACACCCATATTCTTGACATTGGACGTGGCTCCCTCAATATCCATGTGTCAAGCTTACTTCATGCTTCATAGTATATAGGATGACCCAATTTTTAATTTTTTTCTTTAGCTTTTTCTATTGTGCTCCAATACTAGAAGATGATATGGGTGTGAACCCCTTCTATATAGTCTTCTCAATGACCATAGTAGTAAAAATTTTAGAATTTTCTACAATAATAAGATAGGGAATATATGTAACAGGCAGGCAAAAGAGACACATGACATAGGCCATTGAAAAGCATTGCAAAAAACAGACAAAATAGCCTATTAACAAACAACAACAAAAATCAAACAATATTCCCAACATATCATGTTTATCATACAAGATATACAATATATAAACAACCAAACTGGAGGATGAAGGTATATGAATTATTGAAACAAATGGAATAGGCTATTTGAACATGCAAAGATAACTTGAAAACCATGCAATTCTTTCACAAAATAACTAACACATGTCAATTGTGCAAAAAAATAACCGATTCTAGTTGTTGTTTCAAAAAAATAAGTGGTTTAGTCGTTAAAGATGTGCTTACCAAAAAAAATCACCATCGATGATTTTGGAATACTCGAGGATGAAATGTCGCCGATGAATCACCAAAAAATAGTTGTCAAAAAAGTCATCGTCGGGAAGCAGGTTGGAGACCACAAAGAACCCTCATTTGTGTGAAAATAACCTTGGGGTGTAGACAATCATTTTTTATACTAAATTGTTTAGAAGTGTGACCTTCATGAGGTATATGCGTTAATCGCTACATATATGCAACTTTAGTCCAGTATGTGCAAAGTTATGAGGTTCAGTTTAACAAGAGGTTAACAAATATTTTTATGAAAACTTTGTGAGGTATATACAGATTAAGTAGGGTATTTGTGAGGTTACGAGGTTTAGTTTAATAGGAGGTACACATATTTTTATGTGAATTTTGCATTATATATGTGAACTTAGTCAAGTATTTGCGAAGTTTTGCGGTTTGGGTTTAACATGATGTTATTATGCGAACTACGTGATATCCATAAACAAGAAAAAAAATGTGCGGACCTCCTTTTAGGTGAGAGTTTGTGATACCCAATGAGCAGAGCGATATATCATCTGAACTTCATGAGTTTCACACATGCATAAGGTAAAAAGGTCCTAATGAAGTTGGCCATTTGTGATTTTGGGCATGAGGCAGATTTCAAAAATTGTGAAGTATTTAGGAAATGTATCATTTTTTATGTATAATACGATCATTTTTAGCGCAAAAGTCCCACACATTAGTTAGTTTTTTCTATGAAGAATGGGAAAATCACCCCATGATCAGAGACCTAGGCACATTGGCTATATTTGTTGTACTTATGGTCATTGTCACAATGGTATAAATCGGTGATGCGCCCCTTTACCCCAAGGAATCACATTTGCTTCGATGTAAGCATTAATCATTATACCTTTACTCTTAATAATGCAAGCGGTTGATGTATGTAAGAATGGAACCTTGAGCACCTAAATTTTTTTAATCATTTTTTAATTTGTGTGTGTCATCCTTGCGCAGGGGTCATGATAATTTTTTCTATATTGTTTCGATTTTATTGGATGTCTTCGAAGAGACACATTAGCTGTAATACCTCAGATTTTTAGAACCAATACTTGTTAAAATATCAGAATTATTTTTTTTAATGCAGCAAAAATACGACCGTTGGACGTCAGTTTAGAAAACATCTGACGAGTCATAGTTATATATCTAACAACATACTCAAATCTTAAACAAACTAACATATTTTATTTACAAGTCTTTATTACAAAACAGTACTGCTTGGTAAAGTAGTGCTATAAAAATGGAGTCTATGTAAGTCACAGTCTGGTGAAACCTTGGATCTCGATATCGTTCTACTCCGTACCTCGCACAACAAGTCAGCTACCTAAATTTTCCAAAAACAAGGTTAGTACGAGACCGGTAGCAAAGAATTTCAGTTCCAACAAGTATAATATAATAAAACACAATTGGCCATTTAAGGGCCGCAGTTGAAAACATTCATTTTAGATCATAGCTCAAGTCTTCGCAACTTAGCATAGTATCATTTGTAGGTACTTCTGTACCAAAGCATAAGCTCCTCAAGTTCATTTTAACTATGCAGACACAACTTGGGTCTTTCACCCATTTGGTTAAACGGTATACAAGACAAGTGCCTTACATAAGGGGATGCATGAACAATACTAACATACATCCATTCATTCATTTATTCATCAGTGAACCTACAACTAATGCATTGTCTCGATATTTAACTGGATTACCTTTGTACGTGAGAGAAATTAATTTCGGCATCAAATGAAGCAGGTGGGTATCTTTTATGTTATGTATTTTTGTGCTTAGATACCTCAATGACCTACCCATAGTGGGGCGACAAATTTTGCTGGGAGAACCCATTCTAGGTCATTTCAGATGTATCCTGCTACTGCAGTAGTTAGGGTCTATCGCCTGTGACAAATGGATAGCACGACCTCCTCACCTCTAAGTGACGGGAGACCGTTGAACACTTTGGTCCATAATAATATATGTTACTCAAGTGGTACCACCATCGTGGCCACCGTCTCCATGATAAGCGTAAGTCCTGAAGGAGTTCGATGACATAATCTTGATTATATGAATGTCGAGTGCCTCATAGGCAATCAGTGTATACCCACGAAGGAAAATATGAACCCAACTCCACTTAGTCAGTTCTAAAGCATAAGCCTTATCTTGTGTGGGTAGGGACCATCGTTATGTTTGTTTATATGCATGCAAACATTGCTCTACGCACCTTTGGCCATCACAAGCGCTTCACCTATTCTGGTGGATAACTAACTCTGGGACATGGGCACTTACGAGTATCATTCTCAAAATAGTGGATCAAAGAAGCATGCATATGATGCAATCATCTTTGATTGACTGCACAAGCGTTATTAGCTTTTACGAGCACCAACCTAAAGAGGCACAACAACCACTCTGGCACAACAACGCTTATGAATACTTTGCCTAATTTAGGCTGAACCTACCCTGGCACAATGGTGCTTACGAGTATCATGCCTATTTGAGATGGATTAGACCGAGCCATTTAGGTTGGGGTCCCAAACAACATACATTCATACGACAATATGGTTTTGTCATCTTTTCTCCATCATCCTTAGCTCGTGCGAGCACTTCACCGATTGATAAAAAAAAAATCAGCATCATAATATTTTAACGAAACAAAAATCCTTTTGTTGGAGAGGTGCACCATTGTGCTTACGTTGCATCTTTTGTGATTTTTCGAAAACCTTGGCCTTAATTAGGCCTCAAACTAGTGACTTAGTAATTACATGAAAAACCTGAAGCACTTCAGTATTTTGCGCAAATCTGAAACCCTTCACTTAAGGGTTTCTTCATCAAACATCATTTTGTGTAAAATAAAGTATTTGAAAGGCTTGAGCAACACCATACATATATCCTATATATATACTCTATTATTGTGCAGTTATATTTATAAGAAGAGCAAGTATGCTAAATGCGTATGTACCAAATAAATACATATAATAATATATATTATTTCTATGTATATAATGTGCAAATATTACGTAAAAGCATGACAATGCATAAAAATACGTACATGCTTAAATAGATGAGTACATAATTGTAAAATAAACATGGTAGTGTACAAAAATTTGTAATGCCAAAATAAATGCATAAACACATAAACTAGGTGCAGAACAATGCATCAGGATAAATAAATTGAGTAAGCACATGACCTAAGCGTGAAACTATGTGCCACACTAAATAAATTATAGAAAAAAATATAATATACATATTATATATGTGAAAATGTAGTCACAAGAGTACGCAAGTGAACACTTGACGCAAGTGCACACGATGGCCTAGATGGCGTACCCTATATCATATACGCGAGAACATAGTTGCAAGGATACACGAGTGGGCACTTGGTGCAAGCACATACGGTGGCCTAGATGGCATAAACCGAGGTCTAAGACCCCATACTATAAATTTCAACATATGTCATCGGCGTTTGTAGATGATGTTAAGTGTAAGGTCGCTCCTGGGTCGTGGGCCACATGTACTTTCATTTGGTACAGTCATGATAAGATCGATTTGCGTGAGAACAAGAATATAGAAGGAAAAAGAGAGTAATGGAGGTGATGCTGACTTGCGACATGCACTTTTACACACTTGGCTAATGAAAAGAGCAAGAAAAGATGAATATTGGCCAAGAATAGGTCAAACCTAGTATAGGTCAAAGTAGGTTTGACCCACTAGGCTAAGCCTAGTATTGGTTAGGGAGACCCAGACCTAGGTTCAGTTCTGTCCAACTAGGTTAGAAAAAGAAAGAGAACTAACTTGTCAAGGTCAACTAGCTTTAACCCAAATAGGTGTGATCTAGGTTAAGTGGGTTCAAGCTCACCCCAAGTGGGCTAGATCTCGGTCAAGTGAATTTGACCTAAGTAGGCTAGCCAAGAAGGAAAGAAGAAGCAAATGAGAAAAAAAAACTAACCTAGCTAGGTGAAGTGGGCTTGATCGAAGCAGGCTCAGTCTAGACCAAGCAGGTTCAAGCTCACCTCAAGTGGGCTTAACCTAAGCAAGAACCAAGAGAGAGAGAGAAGAGAAAGGGAGGAACCCAAAAGCAAATGTGTTTTTCCATGGGGTTCACCTCTATTTATAGAAAAAAAAATGTGGGTCCTGGATTTGGATATAGGTCAGATCTGATCCATATCAAAATTCAAAAAACAATTACTTAGGAAAAAAGTAATAGAATAACATTTGTGTCCCCGTGGCACCTACTAGTTGTTTTTATGGAATATTTTATGTGGGGCCTATAAATATTTTGTGCGGCCCGTCGATATCTTTTTTGAAAAGAAACCAAAAATGGTCACAAGATTCATCTCATCGAGAAGTAGTTTGGTTTGTTAAAAACTTCCTGTTTCGCTTAACAAACTCGGTATGGCACTCCAAAAAATTTTCAACGAAAATTGTTGAGAAGATATGTGTATGTATCCTAAGTATAGTTGGCTGGTAAAAATTTTTTGTGTCTTATCCTTGCGTCAATATGATGGATATACATAAAATACCTCATATATTTAACTCAAAATACTACAAAAAATTCAGTATTCTTACATTAGCCAAGTGTTGAAATTTTAAAGGCCCATTGTATACATCCCTTTGAAGCAATATTAGGGGATATTCAAACAAAAGCGGTAGTTTCTCTCTATGATACCCGAAATAAAGTTGGTATGAATCGATTCAGATTCTTATCAAGAACTGAATTGGTTTTGGTGCACTTTTTCTTTCAAAGCTTAGGTGGATTATTTTGTTGCATTTTTGTAAAGTGTACACAATTTATTGGTTAAATAGATTGTGCCCCAACCTTTTAACTGTATGTTATTATGAGTCTGAACCCGAATCTGACTTTGATTTGTGGTTACCAGATCTAGACCCAGATCCAATTGGGTCTGTTATAAGAAAAACCATACCGTGTCCCATAAGGTTTACATGAATAGACCCAGTCTATACCTGATAAAATAATATTTTTTATCTTTCTTAAATTGAAAAATCATGGGTCATAATCGGAACTAGGTGCAGACCCGGGTTTGGTAAGAAATTAACAAACCATACCTGGCTTCATATATATAGTAATCGAACTCTTTGAATCTGACCTGCTTTTTAATCAGACCTCCTTATTTATCACCAAACCCTGACCCTATAGGGTTTGATACCGGTTGAGTTTGAGTTTAATATTGTGATCACTGCATCCTTTTACCGTTGATCATGTACGTGTACGAGTCCAAACTTTGTACACTCCAAACCTCGGGCCCAAATCGTATTTGCAACCAAATACATTGGATTTTTGGCTAGATCCACAAAAAATCTATTTCTTGACCCGAAAATTATGAACTAATTAACCATGGGTTATCTAAACCGCAAATTTAGATCCGAACTTGATTTTCAAGATCAAATCACTCTCACTCTGATTTGAGCTCCAAATGAGTTGATCCAACTAACCAATTTTAGTCAACAAATTGGATCTACTAATGTTATGAAGTTGGTCAGCTAGTTTTCTTCGTTCTACACATGATCGACCATCAATTTTGATTAATTCTTCACTTGATCGACAATCTAGCTTCAATTTCTTATTTGGATCACTCGATTCACATTGAATTTGAAGCAACAACTCAATTTTAGTTTGGATCTACCTTTTCTCACTTGAGATGGAGAAGTTTCTTGAAATTCACCTCAAAACTTGAATGGGCTAGTGTAGATCTTGATTTTCTTGATAGTTTTTTGTTTTGAATGGTTATTTTTTTTGAATTTTTTATGGCTGAATTTGGTGAGGAATGTAGGGTCTATGATCTGCAAAATGTTATGATCTAAACTTTTTAGGGTTTTTTTGAATAGAGAATAGGGAGAAATTTGAGCTAATTCTGCCATTACTTCCTTTAAAAGAAAAATACAATATTTCTCCCTCTTGCTTGCAAGCCTGGCTCCTAAACATAGCCTTCAAGCCTGGCTCATTTTCGTGTCCAATTTAGCTGAACTGAATCTCGTGACGAGCTTGCGCTAACAGAGTCAAGTCTCAGCTAATTTGTTAAAAAAAAAAAATATTTCAAATCTCGAACTCAAGACATATCAAGCCAATCACAAACTTGTTTGTTTATAAAAAAACATTGTTTGAAAGCTTGAAACAATAAGGTTAGAGCTCTAAAACCTTATTGGTATAAATACCTGAGATAAGTCTAAAGATGTCTGATAAGTAGAGCTCCTTTCTGATCTCCAATGACGTGTCTTTAGTAGAGACACGAACGGACACCCAATAATATTTTAATATTATACTAAAATTTTCATGATTTAAATATTTATTTCAATAAAAAATACATTTTTTAACATTGGAAAATTGGGTTTTTATTGGTTAAAAAATTTAAAGATTACGTGTCCTCGAGTTCTATTTTTTAAAAACATTTTCCGAACATGCGAGAGAAACCCGTGTCATGAGTTCTGGTGCCCACGTATCTTTGTCACAGCCAATGCCATGTTAATAAATATCGATGATATATTGAATATATCGTTAAAATACGATATTTTAACCCTCGTTTTAAACAGACAAAACGCGAAGATATTTTGGTCGGATATCTTTCGAGGGTCCGTTTGTCGGTTGCAAAATATTGGGCGCGTCAAAAATGAGAGACGAAGGCCGCGACACGCTGAACGGACGGATGACGGGTTAGCTGCATCAACATCATCGTCATCGGGGTTAGCGTTGGCCTGAGGCTACTGCGGAATCAGAATCCGTATTCTCATCCTTCCACCATCAAGGAAGAGAGGGAGGGAGGGAAGGAGGGAAAGAGGATTCCCACCTGTCTCTCATCTCGTCGTCGCCCTCCTTTGGTCACTCCTCTTCTTCAGCCATTAGGGTTTTCATCATCTTTTGAGAGCCATCGTTGGGGGCTTTACAGAATGGCGGGCAACGAGGAGGAAGAAGAAGAAGATCAAGCCTTGGCCCATTTCCTGGAATCGGAGGTCCTCTCGGAAATGTCTGACGATGTGAGTCTCCCCTTCTTTCCTTGCCCACCTTCGTCGATTCTTGGATTTTTCACTTTTCCTACAAAGAAAAAAAAAATCTAGAAACTTTGGCTTCGTGTGATTTTCTTCTTCTTCCTTATCTTTTTTGCCGTCTGCAAGCCAGTTGCGTCAATTACGCCCATTTTGGTGCATATGTTATTGCTTACTTTGTGTGGTCGGAAACATCGACCTGAGAGGAAAGATTCCGAGATCATCATCAACGAAAATTCTCTTAGGACTCATATTCATAAGGAACTGGCATTAGTAGGATAAAACCCTAGTGATGGAGAAGTTAGGAAGGATTCTGGGATGTGAAATGAATATATGTTTCTTGTGAATTTATTGGAAATGTTGGTCTCTCATCAGTTAAGATGTTTATATCTTGTTGATGCTTGATAACCGGTTGCAGTGTTTGTTTTCTAGGAGGAGGCGATCGAGAGGCCGCAAAAGAGGCCGTGCATTTCACAGGTTCCGCCGCCTGAGAGGGGATCCTGTTCAGTAGAAAGTGGAGCTATTGTGGAAGCGGGATCTGCTTCTGCCTCATCTGTGGAAAAAATTCCTGCCGACGGCAGCTGGCTCGCGACGCGGTACATCACAACTGGGATGTTTAGCAAGGTCCCTCCGGAGCTTTTCCGTCACATTCTCAAATTTCTTTCTTCCGAGGTGAAGGGTTGTTCGCATTATGAAATTGCAGCTTCTGTTTTGTGGTTCTGTACGTTCTTGGTTGATGATGCTACATCAACGTTCGCTATATGGCATCTATCCCTTTGCTTACCAGTCCTGCTCTGTTTCTTGTACAGGATCTCGTGGCATGTTCACTAGTTTGTAGATTTCTTAACTTTGCAGCCTCGGACGAATTATTGTGGCGTCGCTTGTGAGTAAATCGTTTTTCCCTTGGTTGGGTTTCAAGCTCTAGCTTGTATGGCGGCTTCGAAGAAGCAAAAACTGAGGACCGATTATTAAAATGCGTAAACATGAAGGATCTTCAGGCTGTAAAAGATTCTAGTGAACACTTTCCTTAGCTGATATGTTAGTGATATTAACTTCAAAGTTATTACTTAATTCCTATGTCATATGAACATGTGTAAGGAAGAATATGGGGACATTCTACTTTTGTGTAGTTCCCATTAAGAATAGTATGTAAGGCAACACAATACTGTATCTTTGTGACATAGCTTGATTTTAATATGTGTACCCAGTTAGCGATGTTTCATATCAGTTCCTGCCGTTAATCTTCTCCATCAACCGTTTAGTTTTTTCTATAAGAATAGATCTGGAAGAACATAAGATTTTGTGTCTTGCTTCTAATGCTGCAACACTTTGATTGAACCAGCAAAGGGAAAAACCACTCGATATAGAAGCCTTTTTCATAATATTCTCATGAATGATCTCAACGAAGATTTTTGCAGCTTTTTCATTCTCTACATTTCTTTATCAATGCATCTATAATCGTTAATTTGTATTTCCTTATAGATATTTTTTCTATCAATCGCTATAATAATGCTAGGCTGATGTTACGTTCCACTCTTAATTGCGCCTTAAATTATCAGGTGTGTGCACAATGAATACTGTTGGATGTTTTTGGAACCTAGTTATAAAGATAAGTAAAAAAAAATAAAGAAAAGTACAAGGTAAGGGTTGACAGTTAAACTAACGTAGTCAGGTGATAGCACAAGCTGCTTGTTTGGATTTGATGGCCTTGCATATGATCATCTCATAGACTGGGAACATTGACATGATTAATGATTTATATTGGAATCATGGAATGTTTCTTGATGCATCTGTTTGTGGGTTCATGTTAATTTGTTCATAGAAGAAAATAAACTTTAATTATTGTAAGGTAATTTAATTAGTTAATTAATTTCTAATATCATCTGTGTTTTGATTTGCAGATATTGTGTGTGGAAGTACTGTAATCAGTTAATTGCTAATATCATATGTCACTTGATTTGCAGGTACTGTATGCGGTGGGGTGTTTCATCTTCTACTGGTAAGCTGCGGGCATGTGCATGGAAGAAACTTTATATACAGGTAACCAATCAACCTGCTCTTTGCTTTTTCTAATAAATAAGAGCCTGGGCAGGGGTGCCAAGAAGCATATGTATCCCTTTCATTGAGAATGATGGTTCAAGCAATTCTTGTCAAATCATTTCTATTTAGTCAGAATTAGTTGATAGTCAAATAGCTAGCAAGAGATGGTGCATGATTCTGATTCTCCTGATCCCGCACCTGCCATGTCACACTATGGTGGGCTCCGGGGGGGGGGGGGGGGGGAGGGAAGGTGAAAGCCCAATTCCGTTGCAGGGGTGCAATGGTTTCAGATCAAAAATTTGTATGTGAAGTAGCTTATCTCGATTTTGGAAAATACATGTGCGCTCACACACACATGCATGCACATGACTACCAGTTTTGATTCATCAATTTCTAACGGGTGGTGAGGCATGCACTTCTAGAATCATGCAAGATGTTTGAGTTTCATTTAGTGGGTTTTGGATGCATTAAGCCTTTGAGAGGTTTGAAGGCATACACGTTTGAAAAGATAAGATGTATGTAATTAATGTATTTTTTTTCAGACATGTTTTTGTTGGATTTACCTTTCGAGTAGGTTTGGTGCTTCATGAAAGCTAAAGCAGGATTTGGTCATGTGCATGCACATGACTACCAGTTTTGATTCATCAATTTCTAACGGGTGGTGAGGCATGCACTTCTAGAATCATGCAAGATGTTTGAGTTTCATTTAGTGGGTTTTGGATGCATTAAGCCTTTGAGAGGTTTGAAGGCATACACGTTTGAAAAGATAAGATGTATGTAATTAATGTATTTTTTTTCAGACATGTTTTTGTTGGATTTACCTTTCGAGTAGGTTTGGTGCTTCATGAAAGCTAAAGCAGGATTTGGTCATGATTTGCAATGTGACATGTTTCTCTTGCAGCGTGATGAAGAAGACATGGTTGAGTTTGTTAGGAATACCCCATCTGAGTTCAAGGAGTACTATATCCAAATGCAGGTTGCAAAGAGAAGCCAGACACCCCTTCCTTCTCAAGTAAAACTTTGCACTATAAGAAACACTTTTATGATGTATTTAAAAGCTGGGATGCTCCTTGTTTATTTATTTATTTACTTGTGGTTTATGAAGGTGAACGATGACAGCATAATTCTTGACAGAACAGTGGCAGATCAGGTGTCTATTTGGAAAAGTAGCCGGGGCTTGACTGATGACTTAGTTTCCGACCATGCATGCTCAGGGAAGACATGCACCTACTCTCAAATTGGAGATGTGTTTCTCTGTGAGAAAACTGGCCGCGTGCATGGTAGGTGAATTGTTGTTACATCATAAACAATAATGTATTTTGTGACATATTCTAATAAGAGGAATTGGTATGTGTGCAGTGTGTGATGACACTTGTCGGGAAACTGTCCTTGATCCATCCAATGGCCTTCTTGTTTGTACGATATCTGGGCTTTGCTTTGATAGGTGGCTTTCACCTTCAGAAGAGGAACCTGACATGGTGAGGAATCTCTCTCTCTCTCTCTCTCTCACACACACACACACACACACACACTCACACTCACACACTCACACAGTCGGATGTCTTTTCCTTTCTTTTTTCTCTCTTTTTGTACTTTCTATGTTCTTCCTGTTGGGGATAATTCACGTCTCCTGTTTTCTTTAAGAAAGTAGAAATATCTTTGTTAATTATGTGAATGCATTTTGAGGTCTGTCCTCCTGGGGATGATGACCATTGATCACCTCTCAATCCTATCATGCATTTATCTCTGGCTCTTTTGGATTCCCTTTTCAAACATAAACCATACAAGTAGAAATATTTCTCTTTATTCATTCTGTTAAAGTGATGTGCACAGACATATTTTAAACTCTCTTGGGTAGTCATATCACTTTGTGGGAACCATGCTTCTTCTTGTCCATCATCCTGTGCATGTTATGGCTCATAACCATCACCTGAATGAACTGGGAAATTTTCTGCCTTGTATGATGACAAACTTTTTATAAAGGCCATGTTCTCTGATATGATGTATTCTGAAAATTTCAGGACCAGCAACAAGCAGGTGTGACAGATGAACAGGAGCCTTTCATGGGATCTGGACGATTTGGTAAATTCTATTTCTTCCTTTTTATCCACACACACACACACACACACACACACACACACACATGGATTCAGTCTCCAGAGACCTGCAACCAGTGAATCCTTTTCTTGTATTAGAATGAACTGTGGGTTACTTAGTCTCTCTCTCTCATGCTATCGCTTCTCCTTTCTTGAACTGCTTTGGTCATGAAAATGCCTATAAAGCAGCAATTTCATCCGGGGCAGATTTTCTGGTGCCTATTTTGGTTGGAAGTTCATGAATTTTTTAACTGATCCCTTTCCTGCATGGGTGGATGAAATGATGGGATTGCTGGCCATCTCTTCCAAATTCTAGCCACCTTTGTGACTTGAAAAGATTTTCCACAAAAGATCCCTTTTCAGCATGCTCTCCATCCCCATGTCATTATCTTGAAGGTGTGTTGGATTTCACTCTTCCTGGGCATCTTCATCCCCAGAGATCTCCCTTCAAAGAAAGATATTATTGGATCATTTTTTATTAGGCCAGAGGAATGCACACTATCCTATAAAAAATGCACATTTAATTAGTATATATTATATATATGTGGAGGTTTAAATTTATGAGTCATTCTCTTTTGCAGCACGTGCCTATCTCCTTGGCTACAACTGCGCTGATGAGAAAGAGCTGGAGGCAGCCTTATTATGTTTTCGTTAGTTTTCGTTCTTATTGCTCATGAGGAGCTGGGGGATTCAACATGAGTTTACATATGTCATCAGCTTCATTGCAGGTTAACAACGTTATAGTTGCTCTAAGTGGCTGGACTTTGGCAACTAAAATGTTCTGTTGAATAGTTTTGGTGCATGCATAAAAGGTCCGCTGAATACTTATTACACGTATGAAGTTAAGTTCTCTATATCATATTCTCCTTTTTTTAGTTGTAAGTAATGCAAAGGGAAATTGTAATCCAATTTTCTGTATCGATGGCTTTTAAGCTGGGTGGTGACTACCAATAGGGTTTGAATGGTGTATGCTACAGAAGCAAAGAAGTTGGAAGGCCTTTCGAATCATATTTGGATTATTTTGTAGTCATTGTAATGGGTGTCATGTGGAGAGAGCGATTCGGTATTCCTCTTATCTGTGATACCATGGTTGATTCGTTAACTATTGGACATTCTTATTCTTTATAGCGTGCAAGCCGAATCTGGGTGTACCTCCTGGGCTTGGGGGGGCCTCAAGGGTTTTACAGGTGCTCGAACAAGGGTTCAAGATCAGGTTTTCACTTGGCTTAATTCCCCAAAAGAAAACTTGGCAATCGATCTTATAAAATTTGATTAGTCGGTCCAATGGTACGGGTTTATTCTTTTTTTTTTTGGATAAGAAAACAGGTTTGTTCTTATGAAATGGTTTTTTGACACACTTTTCTTAATAATACTGATTATACTAGTGATTTTGGTGCTATAATTGAACTGGTAAACATGATGGTATATGGGATTGGAAAATATTTTGCATGTTTTGCCCACTGTTTTCCTGATAGAAGAGTTAGAGTAGTATGTTGCTTGGGCAGGATGAAAGCTACAAAGTGGAAAAGTAACTTAAGGTTTTGGTGTACTATATTGGAGCCAAGGGCTGGGATGTATTTTCAATGTCATTAATAAGTTTGGTTTGCTGGTTCACGTGATTTTAATTCGAATTTGATTTGGATTAAAGCAACTCTCATTTATCAAGGCAAATGAACGTTCATTTTTTACCACTCATTTTTCTCATGTTTGTTTAGCCAATGTATGTTCTTGCTTGCTTGGGAATTCAAATCTCAACCAAAACATGCCATAAAAGCAATCACCTTTTGAAGTGTAGTTTTTTTCTTTTTGTCATTGATCTGTATTTTCCTATAATGGTTGGGTTGAATCAAGAATCTGCATTAAGCCCTTTCCTATTTGTTATAGTGATGGACGAGCTTACGAGATCAATTCAAGAAAATGTGCTGTGGTGTATGTTGTTTGCTGATAATATTGTTTTGATTGATGAGTCTAGAGCTGGGGTTAATGCTAAGTTAGTATTACGGAGAAAGACATTGGAAGCAAGAGGTTTTAAGTTGAGTAAGAGTAAGACAAAATATATGGAATGCCGGTTTAGTAAGTAACGAAGTAGTGATGGGAGTGTAGTGAAGTTTAGTGAGCAAGAAATACTATTTGGGATCTATCATTCAAAAATATGAAGAAATTGATGGAGATGTAAATCATAGGATAAAGGTTGAGTGTATGAAATGAAAAAGTGCATCTGGAGTATTGTGCGATCGTAGAATGTCATTGCGGTTGAAGAAAAAGTTTTATAGGACGCCAATTAGGCCTGCTTTATTATATAATACGGAATGTTGGGCTGCCAAGAGACATCATATTCAAAAAATGAGTGTAGCTGAGATGCGTATGCTTAGATGGATTTGTGAAAATACAATAAAAGATAAGATTCGAAATGAGGAGGTACGTAGGAAGGTAGGTGTTGCATCCATTGAAAATAAGATGAGAGAGAATTGTTTACTGTGGTTTGGATATATTCGGCGAAGGCCTAATGATGCTCCAATTAGAAGGATGGAGAAATGAGAAAATATATTAGTTAAAAGAGGTGGGGGTAGGCTTAAGAAGACTTTGATGAAGATGATAGGAAAGGATATGAATGCTTTGAACCTCACCGAGGACATGACATTGGATAGAAATGATTGGAGGAGAAGGATTCACGTGAAAGACCCAGAATGATTTTCTTTTTTAGTTCATATCGTCGACCCCAATTGTTTTGGGATGAAGGCATAGTTGTTGTTGTCATTGATGGCAAACCATCTATTCTAAGAAAACCATGCGAATAATTTTTATGCTTGCAATGTTTAGACCTTTTTCTTGCATTGATAATGGGTATTGCGTGTAAGCAGCCAAAGATAATGGAATTGTTTTTGTTTTGTTTTTTCTGACAAAGAAAGATGAGGTTTAGGCCGATCCATATCAGTTATACAACTATACCATGGGGATTTGAACTTGCAATGTCACTGACTTCTCCTGCCACACAAGCGGAGCCCGTTGGTAGATAATGGAATTGTTATTCACTCTAATGGAGCTGACTGCACATAGTCAGTGCCACCTGCTTGCCCGTGTGCGGTGTCCAAGTGCATTCAATTGTTACAAGGTTTAGAGTTTGCTACAATTGTTTGTTTGTACAAACAACTTAGTAGCATTTTCTTTATTTTTGGCGGCTTTTCTTTTGTCCAAACAACAGCCCATGGTGATCTACATGTTTGAGTGAAAACCGGCATTTGAAATGCTTGAATCCGACTTGTGTACAGTTTTTTTACGATGAAAAATTGACTGTTTTTTTGGTTAATCTAAAATATTGACAGTTATAACTAAACGTTTACAATATTTAGGTCTGATAAAACATCTGGGTGCTGAGATAGAGCTAGGGATGGCAGTGGACCGGGGCGGGGGACAAGGTCTCCACCCCTGCCCCGTTTCAAAATCCGAACCTCCACCCCCCGCCTCCATCCCCGTTTTATGTCCTCCATCCCCGGTTCAAACGGGGGCGAATCGGGGTGGGCCCCCTGTTTCCCCTTAGTTTATAGTCATCCCTTAAAGGATTGGGGGCGGGGCGGGGCAGGGCGAAGCTAGGCAGGGATTGGGACGGGACGGGGCGGGGAAAATCATAAGTCCATCCCCGCCTCCATCCCTGCAAGGGGATAACCTCCATCCCCGTTTCATGCCCTTCATCCCCAGTCCAAACCGGCTGAGGCGGGGCGGAGCCCCGTTGTCCCCCGGTCCACTGCCATCCCTACATAGAGCTAGGTGTGTTACATTCCAATGCCCCACACACTACATAAGCTTTGATCCACCATCATAAGAGTAGTTAAAGGAGTCCTATATGCAAAGCTGATACACTCCCTGCTACGTCCATAGCCATGAACAAACTAACAAAGTTGAATCTCAATCAATTAAGAAATGAGTTGAAAACATGACAAATAACGTTCGTACTAGTTAATAAATTAATACATGAGCCAATATCAAGGAAATATCATACACTGACACACGAGTTATCAGTAGCCGGAAACATTTCCCTCCCCTCGTCTCCCTTTGGGTTGAACGCTCGCATTCAAGGATCAAACTTCCATCGTCGCCTATTTTTCTCCAGACTTGTTGCTTGTGTAGAGTCGATGAGCACGTCTAATTGTAGTTGAAGAAGCCCCCTCTCTCTCTCTCCATATTCATTTTGGACGAAGGGGAGAAGAGAGAAGGATAGCAGGAAAACGATGGCCAGTGTGCATCTTTTGACGTTAGCACCGACAGTTCGCTTGTCTTCCACCGCACCATCCCGTCTTGTGATAGGGAGAGCGGCTTTGACGGTGTCGTCCTCCCGTTCCTCAACACCCCATCCTCCTCCTCCTCCTCATCATCATCAACAACTCAGAAGCCCCGACCTTGTTGAATTGGAATATGCCGATCTCAAGCTCAAGGAGAAAGTGGGCGATGTCTCTCTCTCTCTCTCTGTCTATCTGTCTGTCTGTCTGTCTCTAACTTTTTTTGGGCCTTTGTTTTTCAGGTGGGTCATGTTCGGATTCGGCAGCATGTGAACCCTCTCAGTGCATCTTTCTCCGTACGTTTTCCTCTTTCTTCTTGCACCCCAACCAATTTCTCCTCTTTAGATTTTTTGGTTTTCTTCAGTGTATCGATTAATGTTTTTCGAGACAGGTCCTTCCAGAGGTACCAAACTGGAGTGAAGCTTTTGAAGACCCCAAATTGCCGCTCATGGTCGACATTGGTTGTGGTAATGAGTTTGGGCGACCGGCATTCCTTTCCTTTTCCTAATCTTTACATATGGATAATGAACGATGCATGTTTGTGATGCCTTCTGTTTGATTGGATTTCCCAGGTAGTGGCAGATTTCTCATTTGGCTTGCGAAAAGAAACCCCCAATCAAGAAATTATCTGGGACTCGAAATACGTAACAAAGTATTGAGTTTTCTTGCATCCCCATCCCCCCCCCCCACTAGTTCTGTTTCTTTTCCTAGTTTACATGCGCAAATTTCAATAACACTGCTTGAAGCCGTTTCTGATTTGTGATTTGTTTTCTGCAAATGCAGCTGGTTAAACGTGCACAATTTTGGGTAAAAGAACTAGCTCGTAAGAATATGTAAGCAATCAAACACACTGTATATGTGAATGAATTAACATGATGCAATGTTCATTCTTATGGAAACCAATGCTTTCCCACTGTTCATTCACATATGAAAGCAGACACTTCATGTTCACGAATGCCACCATTGCTTTCGAAGAGCTGGTGTCCGCTTATCCAGGACCTTTGATGTGCGTCTCGATACTCGTAAGTCGCTTGTCCAAGAATCTGCTTCCTTCTCATTCATATTCCTGGCATTGCCATCTAAAACAAGATTCTGTAAATTCTCACAGTGCCCAGATCCACATTTCAAGAAACGACATCACAAAAGGAGAGTATTGCAGAAGCCCTTGGTAGATTCTATCTCGAAGAATTTGAGGCCTGGTGGACAGGTACATCCATTTCCAATCCTTTCTTTATGTTGTTAGTATAGAGTCTATAGACAAGGTGGGGATGCAAATTCTCAATAAGAATGCGGAAAACATTGTGTACTTAGTGGGAGTGTTGAAGTTGTTTGGTTGCAGAAACTGGCTGACACTTCCAGCCTGAAGTGTGGGCACAGTGTAATGGTTTTGTTAATCTATCTATATCATTGAGTGGATTTGGTCTGGTGGTTTAGGACATGCGCGTTGATTTTCTTCAAATGATTAGATGTTCGTCAGTCAGGGTAAAGATGCTTAAGGAGTTTGAATTAAATTGCTCCCATTTAACAGGATGGCTAATCTGTTAATACTGAATCAGGTTACTCTGTTGTCTTGGTGATAAGCAGGTTTTTATGCAGTCAGATGTGTTGGAAGTGGCACTTGACATGAGGGATCAATTCGATTCTTGCTCAAGCATTTTTGAACATATCAACGTCATCGACCCTGATATTCCATGTGATTCTGAGGGTTGGCTTCAAGTGAACCCAATGGGTATTCGAACAGAAAGAGAGATCCATGCAGAGTCTGAAGGTGCAAAAATATACAGAAGAATGTATCAGAAAAAGATTTAATTTTGTTTTTTCTCTGTCAATCTTTCGATAATTATGATTTGTGTTTTAAAAATCATGCAGAAAACAGAGATACAACTTTGTCCAAATTTGGACTTTCGTTTCAGACAAATACCGAGCTAGTCTCAAAGCATAAATGTTATCTTTGTTTCTTCAGTTGAGGATATGGTTGTCACCAGGACATGTTTGATACCTATGCATAAATTTAAATTCAAAATACAAAAGGATGTATGTCGAGGGAAAATGAATACCAAAATCTTTGCTGACCTGTTTTGCAATAACGATAGGAATTCAGCAGATACCTATTATCTATTTTGTCTAACTTTGCTTGATCTTTTTCTCTAACAATGCAAGGTGCAAGTGTGACAGACTACACAAGCAGGATACATTTCTTCTCTTGGCATAATTTAGTAGCAAGCTAAGATCCAAGGGACATGGTTTTCTTGTGGAGTTGCTGGAGGCTCAGGCTTCCAATCAGGCTTCTCATCACAGTGCATGTCATAGTGGATGTGGCCGGTTTCTCTGTTGCTGAACAGAGCACCATACCCCAAACTCAATGCACGCTGTTTGAAGCTCTTAACTGTGTTGCCAGTATAGATTGTCAACCACTATTAATGGACAAATCCTGATTCTAACCCATTTGCAGTAAGTCCAGAATCCATAGGAGGAAGAAGGCAATAGGATTTACCTTGTCACTGAAGTCTTGGAGGGTATCCTCTATGGATGGGAACTGTATAATCTTTGTATCCTTGTAGGCAGATAAGAACCTGGAACTGCAAGGCGATTAGTTTTTTGTGAGTATGATGCTTAAATAAAACAAGTACTGATGACATACCCTGCATATTTTTTTCTCTGTGCACGGAAGCCTGAACTTTCAAAAACGGCAAATCACTTTTTATGATGCAGATTGATCTAGATAACGTTTTTACACTATAGAACAGGTAGGTAACCAAGCACTAAGAAAAGGTAATTGACTCCATCCAACTTATAAGTGTCGAGATATTTTATTTGCATTGTCAAGATCAAGATGGTGCTTAATGGGCATAAGTTGTTCATACTGATCTTTTCATATTTTCTATAAGCCCAGGGAAAATTGAGAAGCAAACGTGGCATGACATTTGGTGCATAACAGTTTTTTAATTTGACATACATTCAGTAAGATAAATTTAAGGAAACATAACCTTGTCGATGCATAAAGCATGTCTATGCTTTCCTTATGTGGTGCAGTTGAACTTCAGAAAAAGGAAAATTTTAGCTAAAATGTGAAGAAAGAAGAGCATAGCATTACCATCATACATCATTTACCTACTGTATATTCCATGCATCCTTTGTCCTTGTTATTAGCCGTTAATTTTAAGATATCGAGACTATAAAGCAAGATTTGAATTGGTCTGGCCAACAAGAAGATGCTGGTGCTTATTTAACAATGTTGAAACGCATACCTGCTCTAAATTCCATATTTCATCTTAAACATAATATCCTAACTTGGTGCTATATCAAACAGTAGATCCCCATGATAGATTTTTCTATGGAAAGAAATCAACAATCATAATAAGTAGATACTTTGATTTAATGCCTTCGAGCTAAATATTGAGAAAATCATGCACTGGCAGTACAAAACCATGCTTATCCTTTAAAAACTTTTCATATATCCTACAAAATAATATAAGGAAACATGATATTGACACAATGAAGTCCCAATGTTGAAAATTTTTAAAGTCAGGTTTTGATTTCCTCCGGCACATATAACTCCTAAGTTTGAAACTTGCTAATGGATATAAGATCTCACAAACATTCAAATTATAGGCAACCAGTTCAGTAATAACTTCTGCAGAACTCATTAACTAGATGTCACTTAGATTTACCTTTTTTTCTTCACTATGTTTTGGAAACCTCGATATATGGTGGCGTTGGCAGTTAGATGATGCTGGATGACAAAGCTGTACATCTAACTTTGATTCCCTTACCTGCAGACAGAAGAATGGGGATTACCACACGTGAAAATTAACTCTTTTTCTGTAAAATCTAGATACACCAATTTAGGTAGTAACGTGTTCTTGAGAAAAGAGAACTCTCTGAAATCTACCCTTGGGCCATCCAGGGCGCATTATGTAGTAATTATGGCCATATGCACCCGTTAGAGATAGGCTGATGAAGATCATAAACTGGAACAGTGATCGCCTGATCTGTCTCACACAGGTTATCTGTTTAGACACATCAGCTCATCGCATTCATGAGTTTTGATCATTTTAGGGTATCAATTTCTGTTTTGGATTATTCTTATCTGAAATTAGATCATATTATTATAGTTCATTTAACAAGTTATAGAGGTTTCTTTCGATAGTTTTTTATTAGAAAGATTATCTTTTTGATATTTACATGGAAAAACCGCTCCCAGGATTAGAGATCTAGCTTCGCTGGTTCTGCCTGCCTTACTTACGATCACTGTCCTGGCAGCGTAAAACTCCATGGGCTTATCTAAGAGTTGTTTGATTAGGTCATTATTACTATAGGGTTTTTTAAGGATTTAACCTGATTTTCCTTTGAAAAAGTAGATAATTGTTTGGAATCTAGTACTAAAGTTTCTTCTTACTATTACTCTCGTCTCCAGGTTTGTAGGTTTTTTAATATTACCTGGTTGCAATCGATTTTTAGATGTAACCTATCTCTGTTTTCTAACTTATTGGTCGCATTCTCTATGACCGATCCTTCGGCTTGATCCTCTGTATAATCTTCTTTGAAAGCATTAATGAAATGTTTTCTTTTCTCTCTAAATAAAAAAGCAGCTTATATTCGTTAGTGATTATTCCAATTTAGTGATTTTCTTTAATTGACTATATAGCCAGATGATCAAAAGTTTGAGCGATTAGTAATGCATGGTTTTGTATTTTGAAACCCATTTGGCTCCATCATTTAGGTATTAGAGTGGATTAATACAACAACAACTACGCCTTCATCCCAAAACAATTGGGGTCAGCGATATGAACCAAAAAAGAAATTCATTTTGGGTCTTCCACATGAATCCTAGACACCAATTTGTCACAAATAAGAAAAAGCATACGTTTTTCTTTTTTGTTATTGGGGTGGACTTGACATAATTTTATATATGATAAAGGCATAGATGACACTAGCATTTGGGCACAATACCCAGATTGGTCGTGAATTAAAAAATATTTAAAATCGAGCTAATTGATTATTTTTCTTGATAGTTTGCCCTTGTGTTTCATGAAAAATTAGGTGCCTTAGTCAAACCACTTGTCTAAGTTGTTGCCTAAAAATATGAGGCACCATGTAAGTTGTTGCCTTGAAGATCATAACTTGCCACCACAAAAAAATTGTCGTCTGGTCTATATAACTTATCTCAAAAAATTAAGCACCATTAAGTTGTCGTCTAAAAAAATCAAGTGCCATAATTTCGACCAAACAAAAGATCAAAACTGTCAAGAAAAAAGTGAATTGATCATGTCTATTATATTTTCTAGTTCATGGCAAGTTATGGTATTGTGCAAAAAATTAGCTCCATCTACATCATTGTCCATTCTGCATATTTCATGGCTAGCATATAAACCATAAAAACTGAAGTAAAAAAAAAGCTGTCTTCATATAACATATATATTTAAGTGACGAACCAAGGGAAAATCATGTTTTTGATAATGATCTATCTATGATGCAAATCTACATAATGAACCAAGTATTTCGGTTGAATTCAACACTGTTGCCTATGTGCACCGTTTGAGTTGTGCATCAAATTAAGATTCAAATATTAAATCAAGATCAATGTTGGCTCATTCAAGATTAGTTTCTGAACTGGAGAAGAAATTGAGACAGGTATGAGACTAGATTCGTGAAGCTAGACGGAACCAAAATCCATCCCCCGTTACATTTCCACTAGCTGTCTTTTTTTTGGATAATCCAAGGGAACCCCCCATCACCGACCGCACCTCGGTTGACCTCTGGTTGGTAAAACCTCTAAGGTCCCTCCTGCCCACCGGGAAGTACACCTAGTTCGACCTTGCGGCAAGGGACGCCGCAAGTGGGTTTCGAACTTGTGACTCCTGTCAACTTGGTGACATACAAGTTGCCCCTACCAGATGAGCAGAGCACTTGTGGGCATTCCAGTAGCCGTCTTTGTTGCCACTATATATTGATCAATGAAGTTATCCTTGAGATGAGAGCAGTTACAGTCATATTATACATAACTGATGGTCAGTTATGTTCCATCCCCATTGCACATCTCACTTGGGAGCTGTAAGATGTGTGAGAGTAGGGCCCATGCTTGTCTCCAACTAAGTTAGATGTGTGGTGGCGACTAGATATAACATCATATATAAGATGGTAGATGCTCTCCCCTAAATGTTCCTGATGCTTTTGGATGTAGCATAAGCGACACATTTTTGGCTCTGTTGCAGTTTGTATTGTATTAGCAATAATCAATAGGACCTTTAGTGGTAGTTGTATTCGTTACTAAATCCCCTGTTTTGTTGTTGAATTATATCAACCTTATTCTGAAGGGTCTAAAAATGTAGAAGCCTATTCAAGGACCACTATCAATCAAAAGATGGCCAGTACCAATGCAGTAGTTAGTTCTAGTGTAGTCGTTTGCCACTCCTTTGCCTTGATTTAGTTATATTTCATGGTTGGTAGGGGGACCTCAGTCAGTGATAGGGTTTTTTATCTTAGCCTAGCAACAAAAAGAAAAAAAAGATATAAATGCTTAATGCTAAGGTGACATGTATGTCATTATGATATATTTGACCATTCAGAACTTTTTTTTTTTATTTCATGTGGAGAAAAACAACTGATATGGTTTAGGCATTGCAGCAAAGGATCGCCCACCTCAAGTATTGAATTCTCCACCTCCTTCAAGCTGAAAGCCTTAAGCCCACACACCTAACCAGGTACGCAAAACCAAATCACATTTTCTAGGCTTAATTTTATTTTGGTCGGAGAGCTTGTCACAGGTGTCTAGCTATTTTGCGATTTCGGGCAATCTTTACTAGGCACATCAATGACCCAATTCCATCTAAATCAGCCCTAAGTCATCAATTTTGGTTTCAAATTGAAATTTCATGACAGAAAATCAGTGTCCATGGAACTCCAGCCAGCAAAATATTCTTTTCCATTTTTTTAAGGAAAACATCATATATATATATATATATATATATATATATATATATATATATATATATATATATATATATATATATATATATATATATATATATACTCGAGAGGTAGCATAATTGGAACTGAAGAAACAAAAAGAATGCAAGACACAAATTTACGTGGTTCGGCTTAGCCTACTCCATGGGAGAAGAGAGGGAGAGATTGATATTAGTTTACAATGGAGATCACGTACGTATAGATACAAAGAAGATCTTCTTTTAGTAACTACCATTTTCTAATTACTCTAAGTAGCAATTACTAAAAAACGTGATTCTTCAAATCACCCACAAACATCAACAAATTCCCAAAATCTCTCTTCTCCACCAATACTCCCCCTCAAGTTGGTGCAAAAATATTGATAGAGCCCAACTTGGACAATATCTCTTGAAACTTGACAGAAGGCAATCCTTTAGTGAAGATATCTGCTAACTGTTGATCACTGCAAACAAAAGGGGTACAAATAACATTAGCTTGAACATTATCTCGAACGAAATGACAATCCACCTTAATATGTTTAGTTCGCTCGTGATAAACTGGATTTGAAGTAATGTGAATTGCAACTTGATTATCACAGAACATTCTTGTTGGTTGAGATGAATCAAAACCCAAATCCTGCAATAGAGCACAGAACCAAATAACTTCACTAGTGGTGGATGCCATTTCTCGATATTCAGCTTCTGCACTTGATCGAGCAATAACATTTTGTTTTGTACTTTTTCATGTTACCAAGTTACCTCTAACAAATGTACAATATCCTGTGGTAGACCTTCGATCAACTGGACATCCGGCCCAATCAACATCAATATAAGCAATAATAAAACTGTGTCCATTCTTACACATCCAAATCTATCTTCTTGGTGATCCCTTTAAATATTGCAGAATTTGGTTGACTGCATTCATGTGATTCAATCTTGGGGCACGCATAAATCTATTGACCAAACTAACAGAATAAGATATATCTGGTCGAGTAATGGTCAAATAGATTAGTTTGCCAACTAACCTTTAGAACTGACCAACATCAGACAATAATTCACCATCATTACTAAGCTTAGCTCTGCTATCAGTAAGAGTGTTTGAAGGTTTTACTCCTAATTTTCTAGTTTCTTATAACAGATCTAATACATATTTTTGTTGATTAAGAAATATGCCCTTTTTTAAGTAGGCAATTTCTAATCCAAGAAAATATTTAAAAATTCCCAAGTCTTTGATAGCAAACTGCTTATGCAAAAGAGTCTTGAGCTTTGATATCTCAACTTGATCATTGTCAGTGATCACAATGTCATCAACATAAACTAGAACAATAGTAGTACCATAGATTCCTTGCTTAACAAATAAAGAAGGGTCTAAAGCACTCATTTTTAACCCATTAATTATGAGAGCAAAACTGAGTTTAACATACCAGACTCACGGTGATTGCTTGAGTCCATAAATTGCCTTTTTTAGTTTATACACTAAGCCGGGTTTGACTTCTTGTGGATGACCGGGTGGTACACTCATATAGCCCTCTTCTTCTAGATCACCATGTAGAAATGCATTTTTAACATCCATCTGAAATAATTTTCAGTCTTGATTTACTGCTAGAGATATAAGGACTCGAAAAGTATTCATCTTCGTGACATGAGCAAATGTCGCTTTGTAGTCTTCTCCATAAGTTTGAGTAAAACCTCTAGCAACAAGTCTTGCCTTATGTCGTTTTACAGTTCCATCATTTTTATATTTTATTTTGTATACCCAATGACACCCAATTGTTTTTTTTCCTGGAGGCAATCAAACAATGTCCCATGTTTTATTCTCATAAAGAGCCTGCAATTCATCTTTCATAGCATTTTTCCAAATAGTATTGGAATTAGCTTCTTGAAAAGTCTTTGGTTCTTGATCACTAGTTACTGCACTCAAAAAAGCATAGTAAGATTGAGCAACATTGTCATAAGTCATATAAGATTGTATAGGGTAAGGGACAACATGATAAGTGACAAAATCTTTCAGTCTTTCCGAAGGATGAGTTTCTCTACTTGATTTTTGTTGAACTGGAAGTGCTTTGGTTTGATCAACTATAGAAGTCACTTCATTCTCTAGAGGTATAACATCTATATGTGGGGCAATGACATCAGGCATTATTATTGGAAGCGATATCAAATCTGACAAGTACTCTCCTTGGGACCGATTCTCACAATCATTCTGTGCTGGGAAATATGGTTTAGTTTCAGCAAACCATACATCATGGGAAATGACAAGTTTTTTGGATGACACATCATAACAAATATACCCTTTCTTTGTAAAAGAATACCAAAAAAAAAAACATACCGATTTGATCTAGCATCCAACTTATCACGATGGATTGCTTGTTGGTGCACGTAACACACACAACCAAACACTCTCAAATGAGATATGTCAGGCGTCTGATTCTTCAAAACTTCAAGAGGAGCCCTAAAATTGATTATCCGACTAGGAAGTCGATTAATCAAATATATTACTGTTAAAACTCCATGAGACCAATACCTTTTTGGGACATTCATTTGAAACATAAGAGCTCTTGTGACTTCAAGAATGTGCTGATTTTCCTCTCTGCCACCCCATTTTGTTGTGGTGTTCCAACACAACTAGTTTGGTGAATAACCCTTTGGCTCCGAAGAAATTCAGCAAAGGAGCCATTGGTGTATTCCGAACCATTGTCAGATATGAAAATCTTAACTTTGGCATTGAATTGAGTATATATCATAGTATAAAAGTCTTTGAAAGCATATAACACCTCAATTTTTTATTTTAATAAGTATAACCATGTAGCATGAGACCAATCATCAATAAATAACACAAAGTACGTATATCCATCATATGAATCAATTGGAGTAGGACCCCATAAATCAGAATGAATGAGTTCAAACGGTTCAATAGACATAGACATGGAATTAATGAATGATAAGCATGTTTGTTTAGCAAATTGACAAACATCACTACACTAGACTCAATTGATACGAAAGGAAAAAGACTCAAAAAAACATGGTTGGACGGATGTCCAAGCCGTTTATGTAAGATGTGACTCTCCACACAACTGTTGGTATGATACGTCTTATGAGTGGGTTTGAGCAAGTACAATCCATGAGAATAAATTCCTTCACCAATCGTCTGCTTCGACTTTCAATCAGGAAAGATGACAAAGTTAGGAGAGAAAATAACATCACAGTTTAAGGAATTAGTAATTTTTTCAACAAAAGGAAGTTGAGTTGGAAAGGATGGAATAACCAGAGCATAAGAGGTAACACTATTTGAAAAAAAAATAATTTTGCCACTTCTTAACATAGGAACAATAATTCCATTGGCAATAGAAACATTAGGTTTACCAGACCCAGAGGTAAATTTATACACAGAGGATGGACTATTGGCCATGTGATGAGTGGCTCTCGAATCAATAATCCAAAAGTTAACTTTAGAAGACAGAGTAGGGCAAGTTTGTAAATTACCTAAAGCATGGGTAGAGGCTGAAGAACTTTTTTCAAAAGACATGGACTTATTGATTTGATGAAGGAGGTGACTCAATTGACTCATTGAGATGGATGTATCGGCTATTGCAGCATGATCTCTCTTGTTCTTGTCAAAATTTAATTTGAGGCGAGGATGTAATTCCTAGCATCGATTCTTGGTATGCGCATTTTTACCACAATGATCACAATGATAAGTCTCATTTTTTCCTTTATTTTGATAAGTATTCCTTCCTTTTCAATACCAGAAAAATTCCTCTGATCAGCTTTCTCTGTCAGAAGAGCATTTGATTCAACTTTTTCAGATTTTAGCTTGATATTCACAGTCTTCTTACGAGTTTATTCTCGTTGAATAATGGCACAAATACTGAAAAAAGAAGGAAGGGTAGCATCCATAAGAATATTACTCCTGATGTTTTCATATTCTGGTTTCAGACTACTAAATAATGAATTTTTTTATCTTCCTCCGCCCTTTGCAAGAGTGTCTTGGTATCACTAGTATGTAGACAATACATGTTCAATTCATCCCAAATTTTTTTCATATTTCCAAGATGTTCACTGAATGTTTTTTCACCTTATTATGTTGCTGCAATCTCAAGCTTGTGTTCAAATATGCAAGCAACATTATTCTGACTACCGTACAACTCTGCTATAGAATCCCACAATTTCTTTGCAGATTCAGAGAAGGTAAAAATTCCAGAAATTTGAGGTTCCATGGAATTAAGAATCCATGATCGAACACGTTGGACATTAGAAATCCAATCTTCATAATCATAATCAGTGAATGCATGAAAGTTTTTTGTTCCATAAATAAAACCATTTTTTTTTATCGTCAAGAGACAATGTCATTGCTCTTGACCAAGGAACATAATTAATACCATTTAAGAGAACAGTGGAAAGCTTCCATCCAGAGTTACCATCTGATTCACCCATTGAGAAAGAAAGCAAACACAAAAAAACCCATTGAGAAAGAAAGCAAACACAAAAAAACTGATCTGTGGTTTTTGAAAAACAATTTTTTGCAGAGCCTTGCAGAAAAAATGACAACACCTTGCCTTCTTTATCAAACAGAAAATTTTATGCCGTTGTTCAAGTACTTGAGACAAATGAGGTAGACAACTTATGCAGGGAGATTAGACTTATCTTTGAAGAAGTCGACACTTCAATAAAAAATCTACAAATCGAAGAGACCATCATCCAACAACAAATTCAACGGTCTGCTAATGAATGCCAAAAGAACTGAGGAACAAAGTTATACAACTCATAATAATGATGATCCGACAGATAATAAGAGCAATCAATTCAACACAAGTTCAAGTAGCAACAGTAGCCGCAAAGGAAGCCAGCAACGTCCGGGAGTCTGAGTTATGAAGAACCGATGACAGAAAATTGCAGCTCTACTCGAGTATGGAAATCAGAGATGTCAGCGTACTACAAGATTCAGTTGGTAGGACGACAACCTTCCTATCCCTCCAAGATTCGAGGATGAGCCTCTGTCATAAGAATGCAGCAAAAAATGATCACGGAGAAATATGAACCCAATCCTATGTCACTCAGCACCACAAGATCAAGGAAACAGGAAACACAAGCTCATCAGACGATCAAGCCTCAAGGATCAACAACATTGCTTTGATATCATGAAGAAACAAAAAGAATGCAAGACATAGATTTACGTGGTTCGACTTAGCCTACTCCACGGGAGAAGAGAGGGAGAGATTGATATTAGTTTATAATGGAGATCACATACATATAGATACAAAGAAGAACTTCTTTTAGTAACTACCATTTTCTAATTGCTCTAAGTAGAAATTACTAAAAAATGTGATTCATCAAATCACCCACAAACAACTACAAATTCCCAAAATCTGTCTTCTCCACCAACAGGAATGGGCCTCGAATGTTAGAGAGGTAGTCGAGGTTTGATTCCTGTCGGCGTTATTCCCCTTACGTAAGCCGAAGCCGGTGGCTACCGGGGGTCAAAAGGTATGCCCGGGTTTACACCCCTCTGGGGTGGTTTTCCTGTTCCTATAAGAAAAAAAGTTATATATTTTTAAAAATTAGTATTTTACATTCTTCTAAAATAAAAATAAAGATACTCAAAACCCATGGGGGCGTTTGTTATACGGTACCAGGGTACAATGTCCTTCGCTAAGAAAGTGGCAAAATGGAGGGAAACTCATTCCCAAAGAAGGGGGTGCCACTCCATTTTCCTGACAAAATGGTTCTTTGCTAGTCATGTAAATGGGTCAGATTTGGGTTGGATCTAGGCATTGCCAAGTTTGACTGAATTAGATTTGACCCAATAAGATTCAAGTATCTGATGAAAAAAGACAAAACTGAATCTGGATCCGACAAGCTTAAAACCCGATATTTACACTTAAACAGTTTGGGTTTCGGCTGGATTTGGGTTTTAGTCATTCGGCTTTGGATTTGAATGCAAAAATAAATAAGGAACTCGAATCCGATTATTAATCGGATCCGAATTTGGCTACCAAACCCGATTAATCAGATTTGGATTTGGGTTGAATGCCCAGTTACATCCTACCCATTGACATCTTCTTTGCCATTTAACGTGCAAGCCCCATAGGGTGTATCCAGGACACTTACAAACCAAAAACCAAGGATACTCCTTAAGAGTTACTAGAAATTTCAATATTTAAATTAACATTCTTTGTAGTATTTAAACTTTCATAGACCATTTAGTTTTTTCTCAATTTTCACAATTTTTTTTTTTTGAATTTATGAAACCACACCCGGCACAAAGACCCGATAACGCTGGTTCAGCCTGCCATACCTACAGTCGTCGTGCTGGCAGCGTAAAACTCCGAGGCTAGGACCCCTGCTCTCGGGATCTACGCTATGTGTTGGCTTGCGAAGAGGGGTGATGCCCATGAGAATCAAACCTCGAGTGCCCCCTTCTAGCAGCCAAGACCCCACCCCACTAGGCCACCTCCCTTGAGGCCTCAAAATTTCAATTAAAAACGACTTCTGTAATTGGGTTCTGTTAGATCCTAACTGATTCAGGAAACCAAGAAATTTAGATAAGCGATTCAGTGCCGTATCATTCCTAAAATCATTGCTATACTTTGCCATATTCCTCAAGATAATTTGCATATTGGTCAACCTTTTGGCTTCCCTATACAATTTAAATAAACCTTCCATTGAAAACTATTGGTTGAAACTCCCCAAAAAGAAATGCTTCTGGGATAATAAAAAATACACCTGAGTTTTGGTAATTACAGCTCACATTTAATGGTAATTTAAACGGAAGCAAACCCTGGGTTTTTTTAATTAACCTTGAAAAAGTTTGGGTGTGGTTTTAACAATATCGACAACTTAGGTGTGTTTTTGGTTATCCTCTAAAATCTAGGTGTGGTTTGAAAATTTCTCATAAAAGAATTTTATAATTTTGATACAAGTCCAGAAACGTGAATGGGGGCATATTTGAAGAGTAAAAAAATTGGTTTTCGAGCACAATTTTTGAAATTAATTAAAAAAGGCCTTTTAACTTTTGAGCTATTTATAAAAAGTTGGCCAGCATTTATTTAGGATATTAGTTACATATAAGTGGTTACTTTATTTGAATACGTTTCAAATACCAGACCAAGGTATAAAATGATATTTTACTCTTAGTTTCTATAAAACAACTCATCTGATGCTAAATGTAATCATCAAAATGTTTGGTGGCATTTTGTATATAGCAGAGAGAGAGAGACTGAGAGTATAACCCGGAATCCTCATTGAATGTAGAAAGCACATTTTGGGTATGTTTGGTTGCTTGTGGGGGGTGTTGTGCAAATGAGATTCACTTTCTAAATCTCACGAGAACTCGAATCTCACGAGGTCTCATGAGATTCTAGTTCTCACCCAAATGAGATTCAATCTCTAAAGCTCTCATTTGCAAAGGCAAACAAGATTCACTTTCTCATGAGGGTACTTTTTATGTTTGGTTGCTTTTGCAAAAAAAGTAAATGAGATTCACTTTTTAAAGTGTGAGGAAGTGAATCTCATGTGATCGAATCAAACGTTAGGCTTTGACTAGAATTTTTTTTATTAATGTTTTATTTTTTTTTTGAAAAAAGTAAAATAAATTTGATTTATGAAGATGACAAGTAGTCTTTTTCGGATCCATGAAACAACTCAAACAATCAGGGAGACCAAAATGATTCTTCCAATGTATCATTTATGGGTCCAATGAAATTCATAGGTATAGAAAGAAGCCCCATCAAATAAAGATTTTTTCTTTCGACCATGTTTCTATTGTTAACTGTACAACAAGCAATAGTACACCTTTGACATTGACCCCTATCCTTTAGAACAGATTTTTTTTTCTATTAATGTTAATTAAAGAATAAAACTGTATCACGAAGCTACTCCTCGATGGGCAGGGGGGACCTTTTCCCCTTGGATTATCCAAAAAAAAAAGAATGGCATACGTTCACGCCTTGTTTAGTATAACTGAATTTTCCTGCATTTTAGATTTGTATTTTTTCTCTTCTATTCTTTTATTTAGAATTCCACTTGCGAGCCACATTAAGAATACCAAATATCTCTATCACTGCACAAGAATGCAATACCTAACTCTACCAAACGGATAGCAAATTGCAACTTGATACAATCAAACTAAAACATAAGGCGGTTTCAAACTCATCTCACCAAAGATGTAAGGTCACTTACCAAATAATTGAATGACTCAACTGGAATTTGATTTTGCTGGCCGTAGACTAGAAAAGTGGTAGGCAACTATACATATTTAGCACGGACCCATTTCTCTCTCTCTCTCTCTCTCTCTCTCTCTATATATATATATATATATATATATATATATATATATATATATATATATATATATATATAAGAGACATATTAAGCCCCCTTTTCTGGTTCTGCTTCGTTAGGTCCCATAGTTTGAAGTGTTTTATGATAGATCTGAACCATTAGATGTGTTTAGCATGCTCAATTTAGTGAGAATCGACTCTTGGATCATGTTTTTTTGATGACAAAATGTATTTTTATGAGCCAGAAAAAAATTAATGCCTTCATAGCCATTGATCCAAATGGCTCTAAGGGCTTATTACCTGTTTGGGTGTTGTTTGCTGAAATGAGACTCCATTCTTGTGTAAGGCTCTGTTTGGGAGTTGGTAGCTGAAATGAGACGTCAAGGGTTTGGGTTTACACTTGGTCAAACAATTCTGGTGATGGTTGTTAAGTAAGAGAGTGATATTGAGAAGGTAGTTCATGGAAATGAGAAATAAGGTGAGAGGGTCTCCCCTTTGTACGTGCACCCAAATACGATACATAAAAGAGCCATGTACTAAGGTCAACTTGTGAGGCCTGTCCATGCATCTATTTAAAGCTGACAATGCCAATGCACCTTACGATTGTGATGGATGACTTTATTATGACACTTGCTTCGTTGACGAAATTCGCAAATAACTGACCCAGAAAATAATTTGGTACCTCTTTAGAACACAAACAGTTATATGCTCAAATTTGAGATCTAAGGAGTCTTAAGTGATCCCTTAAGGTTTCTCACGTCGAGTACCCTAGGGGCATGTTTGATTGTGCGGACCGTAGTGCCTGTCGTCCGCACAGTGCATGGGGCCACAAGTGCCTACACACCCACACAAACACAGAACTTAAAGACGGTGTCAAAAGCGTTCCTCTGGGATGCTTTTTCGTGTTGGTGGGGGGTTCCGCCCTCCACCCTGAAACATAGGAGGAAAGGACACCTTGAACACTTTAGAAAAATAAAGAAACAGAAAAAGTGATGTATGCTGTTTGCAGACAGGACATGACATGACATGACATGACATGACATGACATGACATGACAGGACAGGACAGGACAGGCTGTCCTCATCCAAGCCTGTCCGCAAATCAAACAAATGTCCCTTAGATGTGCAACTCCCATGCCATGTAAAACTAATCTGGCATGGTCAAATTTTTAGAATGTTGGATGAGATTTGGGTACGAGCAAGAGGGTCTCAACACAGCTGACAAAGAGTTGAATTTTTTTTTTCACTGCCAAATTAGGATCCACAAGGTTGAGTAGTTGCATAGGAGTTTGAATTAACAAAAAAAAAAGGCACCCAATTTTACCGATGCCCAAATGCTAACATTGTTGAAAAGTGTTTTCTCAGGTTTCTAAGATGAAAATCCCAAAACCGTAGTGAAATCCTAGGATTCTATAAAAAAATTCAAAATTTTCCTTTTCTCTATGAATAACAAAAGCATTTGTCGTTCATAGTCCGAATGGAAGCGCCACTTTGCCGTTTACAGTCTAGACAACAAAGCATCTTTGTCGTCCACAGTTACAAAGCAACTTTTTCGTCCAATGTTCAGACAACCAAGCCTTTTCATCGACCAATGTCCGGACGACAAAGCAACCTTGTCGTCAGCAAAAACTCATTGTCGTGGCAAAACCACTTTTCCATCTATTGTCCGGTTGTCAAAGCCGCTTTTCCATCCAGCGTTCGAACAACAAATGTGTCTTGTCGTCCCGTGTTGGAATGACAAAACCTTCGCCATCCCCCCTTTTTATTTTTCCCCTTTTCTAGCCAAGATGACAAAATGCTTTTGTCATTCAATATTCGATGAAAAAACCTTTTAGTCGTCCGTTGCCAGATGACAAATAGTCATCGTTGTCCATCCTTTTGAATGTAGGGATAAGCCTCAAGTAGCATATCTCTACCCTATCCAAACTCTTCATGCAAGTTTCCCAAGCATAACTCTTCATGTGATGAGCTTTATCCTCTCTTTGGAATAAATACATATCCATTTGGGTTGGATTTAAAACCAAAAAACCTTTGACTCATATCCCGTCTTGAATTTCTATAAATAGGGGTTGACCCCTAAACCATAATCATCTGAAAATTTCTTGTCTCAGTGCTGACCCTAGAGAGAATGTATACCCTACCCTTGCAAAGATCAAACTTGCTTTTACTTTACCTTTTGGTGGAGAATGGCGTCTGAGTATTGAAACAAGCATCCCATATCTTTTAATTGATTTTGGAAAAGGGTTTTGCGAAATTGAGGTGAGTACATTTTTTTTTACTACATAATTTTTGTTAATAGTTTTTGGCGATCACAATGGGACATCATATTTTTTGATCCGTCGTAGTTAGAAGTGCATTGTCGGGAGGTTCTTGGTGCTAACAAGCCCAATACCTTTGAGATTTGAGTGATTTTGAGTTCGGTTGACAACAACCCTTTACCATCTACAGAGTTTGTCATCCGAAAACTTTGCCATTTGTAGACTTTGTCGTCTGCAAACCCTCTATTTGGAGTCTTTGTCGTCTATAGTCTCTGCCTACAGACTCTACCATCTATAGGCTTTGTCGTTCGTAGACTTTGTCGTCTACAAACCTCTCGTATGCTGGTTTTGTCGTCTGCAAACCCCCATTTGTAGACTTTTCCATCCAGATCTTTTGTTGTCTACAGACTTCGCTATCCCAAGATCTATCCGCAGGTTTTATCGTTCACAAACTTTGCCATCTGTAAGCTTTGGCATCCGTAGGCTTTGTTGTCTATTGCAAAAATGGTAAAAGTCCTGCTGTTGTTACCTCTGTACGGTTGTCTGAGTTGCTTTCTCGGTAGATTTAATTATGTTTTGGTGTTTATTTTTTTTATCTCGAATATAGGTTTTTATGTTAGATGCATGCATAAATATTAGGTTTAAGCTTATCACATGCATATAAACACTTGTTGGAGAAAATTCATGCCACTTACAAAATAGAAAAATATAACCTCTAACAAGTTAGAGTTTTGATTAAGACATTGCATGAAATCATTATGTGTTCTTTATATTTTCATCCCATATTCTTTTAGGATTAGAGCCATCTTTTTTATTTGAAATTTAAAAGGTCTCTTATCCTATCATTTGGATATTCAAATCCCTCACCAGTACCTTTAAGTTATCAATTTAAGCTTATCGAAAGTGGTATCATGAAGCTAGATAATCCATACATCAATACCCTCTATGGTATATGGGTGGTGGACCTGAGAGGGAACCCTAACCAATAGAACTCGAAGAGATACTGCAGATCCATAAAAGGATTTTCAAGGGGAGCTAGGGTACCCATTATTGTTTAAAATATCACGTTACTTGTTTGGGCCTATGTTTGAACCATTGTTTGGGGTATCATGAATATCCAATATAAAAAACAAAAAGCAAAGTCACAATCCATTTTTGAGGAGCATCTATGAAAAATCCCACTTATATGATGCCATCCCACATGATGTCTAACATCATCTTCGATGATGATCCTGAAGAAATGACCCATACTGATGTCCCTGATGAGCTTGAGAACGGTTAGAGAAAAGGAAAAGCATCAACAATCTCAAAATCCAGTTCACGCCAACACTCTCGTTGTTCCCACAAGAATCCACCCATGGAATATGAAATAGACAGTTCAAGCAGAGACGGATCTCTGAGGAGATGAGCTCCTAGAACCAAACATGTCAAAACTTTATCCAAAGAAAGAAACTTATTGGCAGAAATGAGGCGACATGTGGAAGAGGCAGAGAACATTGTAAGAGAAATTTAGAGGAGGGAAGAATATGAACAGACTCAGGTGGCATTGACAAAAAGAAAGGCCAAACAAGTTTAAGAACAAGAGTATGGGGAGGCTAGCTATAATTAGCATGGAGAATCCCAACTATCAGATAGAAAAAGAAAAATTCACAAACTCTTGCTAACCCGTGCAATCCAAACTATATTATCAGAATGAAATAGAAAAATAAAGTCCCTAGAAGACATAGTCTAAAACCTTAGTGTCAGAATGAGATATATGGATAAGAAGAAATACTCCTTAGAGAACTTTTTACTTGAAGGATGAGAGAATGATGTACAAGATACTTCTCTCAAATTTCTCAAGTTTAGTGGAAATAGAGATTCAAGAACTCATATGGCTCTATTCATAGAAAGTATACCCAAATATTGCAACAACGATATGAGGCTGATCAATCTGTTTTCCAAGAGTTTAGAGGGAGAGACATTGAAATTGTTTGCTACCCTAAACCTTCAACAAGTCAGGAAGTTTAAACATATCATCAACCTTTTCATGAATCAATTATGCTTTAATCTTGAAACCCTCTCCACTATAAGTCATATATATATATGACTTAAAGCAAAAGAAGGATGAGAGTGCTCATGAATTCATTAATAGATGGTGATCCATGGCCAATAGAATGAAAAAATCAATCACAAACTCTCATGCTTCGATCATCATTATAAATAATTTCTGTCAAAGGAGCTTAATCAGTATAGCTCAAGTCAAAACCTATGCTGAGTTCATAAAGAAGACCACCACCTTTGAGGTAGGCATAAAAAGAGGAGTGTATGATGAGTTTCTTAAACAAAACAAAAACAACAATATCTATAAGAAGTAAGAATCATCCAAAGGCCAGGTCAATGCGGTTTGAACCTCAGGATAAAGCTATCAGAAGAATGAGAATCAAAGCCATAAGACAAAAAACTAGAGAATCACTCCAAAAAACATCAAACTTAAATAAAAATGGGTATAGAGAGAACCCAAAATGGACCAAGCATCTGGATGACAAAACAACCTTGTCATCCATTGTATGGATGACAGAGCCTTATTGCCATCCAGTGTCTGGACAACAAAATCGCTTTGTCGTTTAGCGTTCAGACAACAAAACTGCTTTGTCGTCCATTGTCCATATGACAAAAGCTCTTTGCTATCCATCGTCTAGACGAAAATGTCTCTTTGTCATCCAATGGTTGGACGACAAAGGTGTCCTGCCATACCATGTTTGGATGGCAAAACCTTTGTTTCCCCCTCCTTTTATTTTTCCCTTTTTTAGCATGGATGGCAAAAGTCTGTTGTCCGATGTTGGACGACATATAGTCAGTCTTTGCCAACCATTTTGTTGAATGTAGAGATATGCCTCAAGCGGTGTATCCTATCATATCCAAACTCTTATGTGAGTTTTCCAAGCAAATCTCTTCATGAGATAAGCTTGATCTCCTCTTTGGGATAAACACAGATCCATTTGAGTTGGATTCAAATCCAGAAAACCCTTAACCCATATCCTGTCATAACTTGCTAAAAATAGGGGCTGACCCTTATAAATTGATTATATGATTTTTTGTTGTTTGAGTGCTAGCCTTAGAGAGTGCATACCATAGGCTTGCCCTCACTTTATCCCTCTCTTGTCTCAATCCCTGAATTGTCATACCTACGCGAAGGTGTTGTTCAATTGAAGATGCGTCATTCTTGAATCGTCATAATACACCCCAGTAGGGGGCCTTGGTTGAGAAAAGCCTGCAAGTTGAAGCCCTAAAGGACTAACATACCAAAAGTCTAAAAAAGGTAATTTTTATATTAATTTGATTATTTATTTATTTATTTTTTATTATATTCATTTATTTGATTATGTAAACGCTTATCTATCCCCTTGATTTGAATTGCATATTTTATTTCGCGAGGAGTTTGGACTTCACCCGATAATAGACTTCAAGCTGGGAGGATCAAATTTACTTATGCTTTACCTTTTCGTGGAGACGGTCGAGGCTTGAAACCAGTGTCTCATGTCTTTTAATTGATTTTGGAAAAGTATTTTGCAAGATTGAAGTGAGTACATTTTTTTGTAATTTTTGTTAACATGATCCATCTCAACTTTCTTATTTTTTTTGGTTTTCCATATGAAGTGGACCCAACTGAGGTGGTAGCCTAGAATACATGGACAAGTCAAACCCTAGGAGGACCACGTCATCAACAAGGGTGTGCAAACTGGAAGGGAAGCTTTTACTTCCCCACCCCTGTATGACACCTAGGGATCTCAATGAACCAGATTACCGAATTTGATTAGTTTAATTGCATTTGGTAAGCCAAAACAATATCCATATCCAATTATAATTAGATGTCTATGGTTTTGTTTCTTTGCTAAGAAATCCAAGACATATCCAAATTTGATGGATAACCTAATCTAGTATGATATTGTCACCATCCAAATTCGAATCCTTTTAGCCAACATCCGATCAGCTGAATATGGTATTGACCACGTCCGATCCAAACCCAACCTGTTTACATTCCTAATGACGCCGTCAGTGTCTTCTCCTCTCTTGTTTTTTTGTTGTTGTAAAAATAGTAATAATAATAATACTAATAATAATAATAATAATAGTGAAAATAAATAAACAACTACTATTGTCGTCTGATTATTTATTCTGAGCGCCACGGCCCTTGATTTATTTTTCATATCTAATCAGTGGTTGTAGTCACCATGGAAAGTCAAAGGTCATGCGGTAAGCATTACAAGAATACAGCAACAGGAAATTAATGTAAATAAATTTAGAGACACTCGGAGTAGGATCACCTGGGGATAATCATTTTGTATAATCGACTTTGCATACTATGAAACAGAAAACATGATCTTTCTTACAATTTGTTGATATACACAAATGATCCAAATAGTTTGATTTTTTTTAAAGATTAATTAATCAACAAATCTAAAACAACAATATTGTCTTTATAAATAGTATAATCTGCGCTAATCAAATTTAAAAACCAGGCTTCCTCATCTTAATTTATAGAATAGTACAAACTTGGATCTCATTATTGCAAGTTGTTTTGATCAATTCTGATCCCATAGATGTGGTCTACATGGTCCATTTAATGAAGATGGATGCTTGAATCCCAGAATTCGACTTATGTGCAGGATTTTTCAGCGATTCAAAACTCAGTGGCCATAAAAACAATACAATTTTATGATTAAAAAAAAATCATGTTCTTTCATCAAGAAACACCATCCAATATTGTTCGATTGCTATCAAATTGACCATGCTGAATCCATCTATAAGGTCAGAATGGACACAATTTGCAACAATAAGAACCCTGGAGAATCAAGCTGCAGCGGTGCGTTAACCAATAAAAACAATCGTACTCTTTTTCTACTAAAAAAATTGGAAATTCTAATCAAAGAAAAATTGGCTGCCGACCCAGTTCAGCTTCATCACACAGATGCCCACATACTTAAGAATAGGAGTCAGAGATCCAAATACAAAAACCTTCATTGTGCATACATGATGATACAACTCTTTCCATGACCATTTCCATCGATTTCACTTGATTTGTTTACGCACAACCAATACATAAAGACGTATACAATCATCACGCGTGTATCATAACAAACTAATATCCACGAGTTTTGAACACAAGAATAGGGACGGGGGGGGAGAAATCAACATTATATGTGTATATATAATTAAAATATCCTTACATGTTGGTCATGTTTACATAAATAAAATACATAGCACTATATTCGACGGAGTGAAAGTAAAATTATGAAGATAGCTCAAGGAACGAATTCATAAATGGAATAGAAGCGATGAACAAAAGATCTCTTCGCTTCGCGTATATGGTGCACTTTCTCTGCATATTGATAAACCATATTTGATGGTGAACGCCGGCTTTCAGGAACAGAGATTCAGAAACTGGAGCAATGATCTTCCAAGGTGACCACCCCCTTCGGAAGAGGACTCATGTTGCCATCTTAAAGAGTAGTTAACATCATCACCCTTATCAGTTCGTGTTCACAAAACTCGCTAGCCAAAATAAGCAACTCTATAATTGAAAATCGCCTTGTTGTTTAGTTGGTTTAGTTACTCACCTTTTGAGCGAACAATTTTCATGTGAGCAGAACCACACTGCAACCAAATGGCAAAACTCACTAGCCCCAAAGCTATTAGCAGTAAAGCATATTTTTGTCAAGCTGGTTATTTTTCTCTCCTTTTGATCTAGAGAGTTTCATGTGAATGGGTAACGACGTGTGTTGGCTTTTTTCGGGACGATCAACCTGGAAGTTGATTACCTGAATCTGTGATTGCCTTTCAGATGTGACAACTAGTCCCACCTCCCCATGCCAAAGCAAAACTTTTTCAAGGCAAGCCGGTTTGATCCTTGCCGAGAGCGTCGATCACCTGGTTGTGCCGATTCGAAGGGCCAGACGGTGGGACGGGCATGCCTCTTGGCAAGAGATTGAACAGTGTAAAATCCCGAGCTCTTCCAAGAACGGCTCCGCCCTCGATGTCGATGTACTCTCCATCCATGTTGGTCGGAATTCTGTACCTCGCTGCCCTGCAGTGTGGTGCAACGTGGAAGAGGAGGAGCAGCAGAAGGAAGAGGAGGGATCGGGTTTGAACTAACCCACGAGAATAAATCATGTCGGTAGAATAAAAGAACGATAAGATTGTTATTGTTCCCTTCTTGGGACCAACTAATACCGGGTATTGTTCATCGGACTGTGTTTATAACCAGAATAGAGAGAGAGAGAGAGAGAGAGAGAGAGAGAGAGAGCAGGGGGAGTTGTTTTTGTCTTGAAGGATACGTCAGGTAGTGCAAAAATGTCAAAGATTGCCGAGTAGAGGAGAGAGAGAGAGAGGGTTTATTGGAAGCAATCGGCTTTCCCTGAAACCAAGCAGGGATAGGACGTCAAAGAATCTAATTTTATCTAATATAAAAATTCAATTTTTTTTAGGACGTCAAAGAATCTAATTTTATCTAATATAAAAATTCAAATTTTTTTTAGGCTCTGTTTGGTAGAAGGGCATGGAAGAGTTGGAAGGGTGTTCGAAATGATTACATGACATTGGAGAATGTAAACGGATTTGAAGGAAAGCATAAATATCCGGGAGTCAGTCAACTTCAAATACAAAAAATAAATAAATTCAAATTTCAACTCTTCTAATAAATAGGAGGTATTTACAACTACTTGAATCACAAGGATTCCTGTGGATTATTAAATTTTGGATGGTTCAAAATTTTTATCTCATTTACTTCATTAAATCTTATATTCAGCTATTTTATCTTATTATTAACTGCAATAATGATGCAGTTAAAAGGCTAACAACTAAGGGCGAGCAACGACCCAGCCCGCTAATTGGCTGAGCCAACCGGCCGTTGACCCAACCGGCCCGATCCTCAACCTGTAAATTGATGGATTGGGCCAAGATCTCGGTTCAGACTGACCTTTGAGAAAAACCTCAGCCCACAGCTCACCCATGGGCCTCATCGGGTCAAGCCAAACTTATTATATTATATACAATATATATATATATATATATATATATATATATATATATATATATATATAGAGAGAGAGAGAGAGAGAGAGAGAGAGAGAGAGATAACTGAACATATTAGGCCCCCTTTCCTCGATCTGCTTTGTTAGGTCCCATAGTTTGAAGTGTTTTATGATAGATTTAAACCATTAGATGTATTTAGCATGCTCTGTCTAGTGGGAATCCACTCTTGATTCATGTTTTTTTGACAAAAAATATATTTTTATGAGTTGAGAAAAATTGATGCCTTCATAGCCATTGATTTTGGATTACCGAAAAAACCCTATATACAGGTCAACTTTCGGTGATCCAAAAGCCGGTTTCCATTAAACAAAACCTATAGATCACATCTATGGCGTTAGATGTGAGAAAAAATGCAAAAAACTATGTTTTTTGAAAGGGCCTAAGAGGGTAGAACAAATAGATCACATCTATGGCGTTAGATGTGAGAAAAAATGCAAAAAACTATGTTTTTTGAAAGGGCCTAAGAGGGTAGAACAAAAAAGGGGCAACACCAATGCATTATATATATATATATATATATATATATATATATATATATATATATATATATATATATATATATATACACACACTAACGGGTCAAGCCGGGCCACAGTTCAGTTCAGTTCATTTTGGCTTGGTTCGAGTCGAACTTAAACTTAATTTGCTCAAGCTTGGCCCATGACGGGTTGGACCAGACTGCCCAACTCATTACCCACCTCTACATACAACTACACTCACCTATAGCTAGACATGATGATAAATCAGGAGTTGAATGCCTAAATCATTTAAAGAGTTGCATATGCTTCCAAACAATAGAGAGAATCCACAACTCCTTTAAAAATCCAACTACAGTTTTTGTATTTCCTTGGACTCCTTGCAAATCCCTTCAATAGTTGCACTTGGTAAGCCAAAACAACATTCCATTGTAACGGATGTGGTTTTGATTGTTTGCTACTGAATCTGAGAAATGTCTGAATTTGCCGGATATCCAAATCTAATTCATGTAAAAAATGGATCTGGTATGAACTTGTTACCATCCCAATCCAAATACAATTTCGAATCTGTTTAGCCAGCATCCGGCCAATCGAATACAGTATTGGTTACATCCGATCACAATCGGAACCGTTTACATCCCTAAGCAGAGAAACACAAGTGGAGCATGACATGTATGGAATATAGACACTTATTTTATGTTTACAACTTCTTAGATGTGGAATTATGGGTTTTCTAGGAGCTAACACATGCTTGATTTTTTAACTAGGAGCAATCTCTTTGTATTTTTTGGGTACATTTTTATTATTTTCTTCTTAAATTTGTGGTTTGAAGCTAGTGAAGTACCCATGTAATAATTTGGGCAATGTGGAAGTAGAATTTGTCTTGAAAGAATCCAATAAATGCATAAAAGGATAAAATATCTTTAACACCCTAAAATACAAACACTACTATTAATGCCCTGCTGCATCTAGGGGTGGCAAACCTGACCCGACCCGCCAACCCGACCTGCCAACCCACCTCTTAGGCGGGTTTGGGTTTGGAAAAAATGAACCCATTTAATAAACGGGTCGACCTGCCTAACCCGTTTATTAAACAGGCCGGGTTTGTGTTAGGGGTATGCCAACCCGCCAACCTGTGATCATCGCAAAATTTTACCTCTCGTAGTATTCTCTCTCTTCCTTCTCTTTTCCTTTCCAACCTCTTATCCTCTCCTTTTGAAGGGAGAAAATAAAAGAGGGAAAGAAAGAGAGAAGAGAAATGAGAAAAGGAAGAAGAGAAGATGAACTATTTTGCGCGGTCTCACTTGACCTTGATTTGAAAAGATTTAAAAGATTACTCGCCTCCGTTTTTGAAATATTTGCGGGAAAAGGGAGAGACGGGATTCGCTCGTCGGTACGAGGTTCGACCGTTCCTGGTGCCTTTACCAGGGGTAATCGAACCAAGGATCGAATCTATGCCTTTTGCTTTGCCTAAATATAATCTAAGAATTTATTCTAACTCTAAATGCACAAAGAATCATACTTGTGCAATGCAAGGATGTATGCTCTTTTGAAAATTGATTTAGAAATTTCCAAGTATTCTGAGATGAACTTGGTAAAGGAGTGAAGAAAATGATTTGAATCTAACTTTAGAACTTGAGATAGATCAAAGAAGTTCTATGTTTTTGAAATAAATCAGAGTTGGGAGAAATAAATGAGAAAGAATGACTTGAGGCTTTAAAATGAAAGGAAATGAAGTTTCAAAGTAAAAAATCGACCTTGAATTTGAATTTGAATTTTAGAAAATGAATACTTGAGATGGAATTGAATTTAGATTTTTGAAGTTGGAGATTTAAAAGGGATCTGAGAAATCCAGATGGTATTTAAGAATAGAAATGGATTTAGGAGATTCAGATTAGATCTGAAAATGGATTTGAATTTGAAATTTAGATTTGGAAATGGTATTGGATCTTAAAATGGATTTGAGATCAGAGATCTAATATAGAATTGGGTTCTGGATCCTAAAATTGGATCGGAAACCTGAGATCCGATGTGGGATTGAGTTCTGGATCCTAAGATGGGATTGGATCTGAAGTCTGAGATCCAAAGTGAAGTTGGACTCTGAACCCTAAGATGGATTTCGGATTTGAAGTCTGAGATCCAAAAGTGGAATTGGGTTCTAGACCCTAAGATGGATTTTGGATCCTAAATGAATTGTGGATCTGAAATTTGAGATGTGGAATTGGACTCTAGATCCTAAAGATGAATTGGATCTGAAGTCTGAGATCCAATATGAGTGTTGAATCCTGGACCCTAAAATGGATTTGGAGTTAAATTCAGAAGATGAATCAAGAACTTCCAAATTTAATTTGAACTTGGAAAATGAATTTTTGAAATTGAATCTTTGAATATACAAATAAATTTCAAAGTCAAATTAGACCTTGAATTTGAAGTTTTAGAAGATGAATCAAGAATCTCAAAGTTAAATTGAACTTGGAGATTGGATTGGAGTTTTGAATGAATTTGGAATTTCAGAGTCAAATTTGATTTTTTGAAATCTGATTTGAATATGAATATAAAATGAATTTAAAATCTCAAAGTTAAATTGGACTTTGAGATTGAACATAGAATTTTAAAAAATGAAAGGATGAATCGGATTTGATAAGGATTGAAGATGGATTGGGGAAGATATTTACATTTACTTGGAGTTTTTGAAAAATGAATTTTTGAAAGCATGATGTAATTCTATCCTAAATGATGAATGAGTTTGAATAATTTGAAATTGGATTTTGAAAAGCTATTCCATTCTTTAAATGAATTAAAACAAGATTGAAGATATAATACATCCTTGACTATGGTCATTGAATGTATTATATAATAATCTATATTTAAATTCAAGAGAAGAATAAAATACATTTGGTGCTTTTATAGAATTTAAAATGGAATTAACTCTCAATATACCCTGACTATGGCCGTTGGTATATATTTTGAGTCAATTTTAAGTTAAATTCTAATAAAAGGAGAAAATATTTAAGGAAATATGATGAATTTTGAAAATGGATCCAGTGTGGGTCCAGTGTTATTTTGTAAAAGATAAAAATACTAAGTTTTGTCCACACCCTGACTATGGCCATTGATGTGGATCATCAACTTAGTATCAATTACCTCTTACGAAATGGTGCACATGCCATTCGTGTTGCTATTTGTGAGAATTTTGAGAAATAAAAGAAAAAAATGCATGTAAAACAAACAATTCATGATATTTACAATGCTCATTCATTCTATCTAAAACAGGAAATGTAAATTCTCATTAAGATTTAACTATTACAAGACATAAAATTGAATTTACAACTCCCAATAATGACCTTTTTCCATATACTTCCTGCAAAACAACTGGATTAACATGAAAATAGAAGAAGAATGGCATCTATCATATGGATATCTAAAAAGAATGTTCATATACCAGGATATGAATGATGAAAAAGATGAAAAGGATATATATATATATATATATATATATATATATATATATATATATATGCTTATATGTTCATGCACACACATATATATATATATACATATATATCCATATAGATAGGTATATATATATATATAAATGTATATATATGTATGTAGGGTATATACTATGACTTATGAAATAAAAGGGGCTGTAGGTATCATAGTAAAGGGGTGTGCTGAATGCAAAACAGAGAATAAAGAGAATAAAGTATGAAGGCAATATAAGAAAATATGAATGCAGAACAAAGAAAACAATAGTTAGAATTCTAATTAGATCTAAATCACTTAGGTGATCTGCCCTAAGAAGAGTTACACTATCCGATGATGTGCAGTGTTAAGATGGGGCTGTATGTTGTAATTAATATTAAGATCTATATGTAAAATGAGCATGCTGATGCAATATTATGCGTGCTAAAGATCAACTAATATGAATAGTTTTAACATGAACTTTCAACAGTAGATAAAATGAGAAAGACATGGCTGACACTTAATCATAATATGTAACAACCTGGTCCCTTTTGAGGTGCTGTTGTAGGTCATGAAGGAGGGTATGCGATGGTAGTAGAGAATGGTGGGGCGTGCACAGGGATGCTATGTACATGCTATAGTGGAGTGGCGATATGGAAGATGCATGGATTGATGGATGCTATGACGCTAGCAAATGGGCTGCATCTGTAGCAGCAAACGTAAAGGTGAGAATGGACAATGAGACAATGAATATGGCTAAGGATAGTGATGGTATACTGCACATTTACAGGTGACTGTTGTGCAGTGAAAAGCAGTGTTGTATGCATATAATGCAAATGTGGGGAATGGAAATGAGTGTAGGCGCTATTGTAGGAACAACCAGCATATGTGATAAGATGTTGTGGGCTGTGACATAGTACTGTGTGCAGTATAACGTGGGAGTGAGGGAGACATAGGTAGGTGGGGTATGTGTGGACGGCGAAATGGAAGTGGTATTTGTAGTGAACCACTGTGATAAGTTGTATGAACAGGGAGGTATCTTGTTGCAGGGGAAAATGAAAATGGCAAATGATGGGTTAAGGATGTGTGAGAATGAAATGTAGTGGATAGCGAATCTATCCTGACATGTAGAGGCTGATGCTAATGACTATCACGGGGTATGGCTGCTGAGAAGAACCACATGGACAAGTTGGAGGGGAAGGTTAAATTTGGAATTAGCCTAAACAAGCTATAGCATAGCCACCAAGTATCCACTTACTCATTTTTACTTCTCTTAACAGGATTTAGGATTCCACACAAACTGAAATAGTGTTTCGTAATATTAACAACAATATCAATCAAACTTTGAACTATCCTATATTTGACTCAAATTTTCACAAAGACAGTATTAAAAAAAAGGGGACATAGCATAGAATACAGGAAACATGGCCACTAGGGAAACTTTTATAGCCCTTTTTTTTATAACTTTTAACAACTCCATGACAAATGACATCACCTGTAATAGGATCATACATAACCTTTCCATCTGAGAAGCACTGTCAACAGCGTATTTAATAGCATAATTTATAACTGCCTATTAACAGTACAACACACAAAATTCTTATTTAACCATGCAAAACAATATCAGGAAATGTGTTAATGAAGTGATATGCTATAACAAAAAAAAAATATTGATTGTGAGCTATCAGCATACCTGGTTTTGATCCGGCAGGTCTCAAGTTTTACAACAAACCAGAAGTCCTGATTGTGAGTCCACAAGGCATCCGATCTTGGCTAATTACACAGCAAATTTAGATCTTTAGGATGAACTTTCTGAGTGCTTTGCAGATGGTAGATATTATTGGGATATCCTGAAGACCCTTTTCCCCAGCGTCCTCTGAACAATCTGGTTCTTCTCGTATTTGCTCATTTCACAAATATGCCAGTTAAAGAGTCATCGATGGTCGATGTGCAATACTTGCTGCCAATTAACTTACGAAGACATAACATTCTTAATAAGCAGAAAACAAAAGGCTGGATGACCAAAGGGTTGATGCAGAAATGGGTACAGGATCAGTGTAGCTTATACAATGTAGTTAAATAAAGACAGGTGATGATGATGACCAGGAGTCATAAAACGGTGATGCAGAGATGATATGCCATTACATTGCAGTGGATGGAGATGGGATATATTCTTAGAAATACAAGTAACATGTAAAAGAAATTAAAGCCAATACATATGACATGAATTGAAATGTACAGATGTAGACTGGAGTTGCTTGATAACTATCTGATATTTTGGCAACTATATGGTTCATGAGGCTGTTAACGACATCTTTAATGGAGATTTATTTTATTTGTATACAGATTCTTTTTGAATATTACTTAAGGTAAAACTGAGCAATTGCTTTATTTTGGCTCACGATGATTTTCAAGAAGCACTAACTCAGCAAAATCAAGGCCAGCTCTTTTTTTTTTCTTTTTTTTTTGACAGCAGAATACGCAAACTGCAAAAGTACATCTTCATCCAAAGTTGCTGGATTAAATGCTTGTTTCGAGTGTGACATGCTACAGAAAATTTGAAAAAAAAAAAACATCTTGATAGCTGCTCTTTGCTTCTCCAAGTCTCAGTAATAACGCTTATCCAATCAGGAGCATTAACACTATTTTCTATTAATGGTTAAACTCCATATATAACTACATGAAACTGGAACCTGATGCTTCTAACAGGAGTCTTAATGGGCAATACAAAGGACACAGAAAGATCGACTTTAAGGAGATTTTCTCCTTTTTTTTTTTTAGCAATAAGGAGCTTCTAAATGGTGTTACACAGTATCTAGGTGACTACCATTTTAAAGGCCAGCAGCAATATGTATCGGATGGTAGGCCATTCAAATGGATTTTTTTATAAAAAAAAAATGAACGAGTTGTAGGAAAATGAATGAAAGCGAGATCACATGCTGAATTGATGCAAGTATGTCGTAATGGAAGATACAAATTAATGGAAATAAGATACAATGATCAAAATATATACAGATTGGCTGAATGTCCAAAATCAACTATAGTGCATTTATAACGGGAAAATCACAATTAAATTAAGAAATTGGGATTGGAAAGAAAGCATAAACTGAAAGGTATGAATAAGGGAAAAGAATGAAGAAAATAAAACAGAGACAAATAGTGGAAGAAGGGTGAATCAGATGGAGTGATTTCAAATAAAAATGAACAACGATAAGCCTAAATATAACATCTGATGAAGCTCAAGTGTAAAAAAAATGCAACAAATAGAAATGAATAATGAAAGAGAAAGAAAAAAAAAAGTTAAAAGTTTAAACAAATTGAAGAAAACCAAAATTACAGCAGAGGGAAGAAGATGTTGTGTGATCATCGCAAAATTTTTCCTCTCGTAATATTCTCTCTCTTCCTTCTCTTTTCCTTTCCAACCTCTTATTTTCCTCCCTTTTGAAGGGAGAAAAGATAAAAGAACGGAAAGAAAGAGAGAAGAGAAAAGAAAGAAGAGAAGAGAAGAGGAACTCTTTTGCGGGTCTCACTTGACCTTAATTTTGAAAATATTTTGAAATAACTCACCTCCGTTTTTAAAATATTTTGCGGGAAAACTAGGAGACGGGATCCGCTCGTCGGTACGAGGTTCGACCGTTCCTGGCGCCTTTACCAGGGGTAATCGAACCAAGGGTCGAATTTAGTGCCTTTTGCTTTGCTAAGAAATTATCTAAGTATTTATCCTAAGTCTAAAATGCACAATGAATCATGCTTGTGCAAATGCAAAGATGTATGCTCTTTTGAAAGTGTTTTTTTGAAGAATTCTCAAGTGTTTCAGAGATGAATCTGATGAAGTGAAGAAATGATTTCTAACTTAGAACTTAAGATTGAAGTTCTAAGTTTTTAGAATAATCAAGAGCTTGGGAATATGAATCTGGATTTTGGAAAATGATTTTGAAGTTTTGAGATAAAAGAAGAAGAAAAGGAATTTCAATAGTCATAAATGGACTTTGAATCAGAATAGAAATGAAAATGGAATTGAATTCTAACTTTGAAGTTTTGAAATCACAATGAAATGTGGGAAATCTAAATAGAATTGAGAAATAGGACTGATTTAAAAGTTGGAATTCAAGATGGAATTTGAATCCAAAGTCTGGATTCTAAATAGAGTCCAAAGTTGAATTTTGGATTTAGGATCCGAAATGGGAATTTATTTTGAAACCTATAATTGAGAATAGAATTGGATCTAAAGATGGATTTAAAATCTGAGATCCGATATAAAATTGGGTTCTGGATCCTAAGATGGATTTGGATCTGAAGTCTGAGATCCAAATGTAGAATTGGGTTCTAGATCCTAAGATGAATTTGGATATGAAGTCTGAGATCCAATGTAGAGTTCGATTCTGGATCCTAACATGGATTTTGGATCTGAAGTCTGAGATCCAAAGTGAAATTGGAGTCTAGATTCTAAAGGAGAATTGGATCCGAAGTCTGAGATCCAAAAGTGGAATTGAACTCTGGATTCCTAAAGAGGAATTGGATCTGAAGTCTAAGATCCAAAGTGAAATTGGTTCTGAATCCTATAAGAAAATTGGATCTGAAGTCTGAGATCCAAAAATGGAATTGGAGTTTTGATCCTAAGGAGGAATTGGATCTGAAGTCGGAGATCCAATATGAGTGTTGAATATTGGATCCTAAGATGGATTTGGAGTTAAATTCAGAAGATGAATCAAGAACTTCCAAATTTAATTTAAACTTGAAAAATGATTTTTTAGAAATTGAATCTTGAATATACAAATGAATTTCAAAGTTAAATTGGATTTTAAATTTAAGATATAATTTGGAATTTTGAAATACAAGATGATTCTGAAGTTTCAAAGTCAAAATGGGACTTTGAAATTGAATTCTTGAATCCTTTTGAGGAGTAGAATTGAATTTGAATTTATAAATAGGATTTGATCTGAGAAATGAAGGAAAGAATTACTTGGATTTTATGAAAAAGAATTTAGAAATATGATGCAATTCTATCTAAATGATGAATGAATTTAAATTTTTGAATTTGGATTTTTGAAAAGCTATTCCATCCTTTAAATGAATAAAAATCAGATTGAAGATATAATACATCCTTGACTATGGTCATTGAATGTATTATATGATAATCTATATTTAAATTCAAAAAGAAGAATAAAATACATTTTTAGTGCTTTTATAGAATTTAAAATGAAATCAACCCTTAATATACCCTGACTATGGCCATTGGTATATATTTTGAGTTAATCCTAAGTTAAATTCTGATAAAAGGAAAGAATATTTTGAGAAAATATGATGGATTTTGAAAGTGGATCCAGTGTGGATCCAATGTTATTTGGTAAAAGATAAGAATTCTAAGTTTTGTTCACACCCCGACTATGGCCGTTGATGTAAATCGTCAACTTAGAATTAACTTACCTCTTACGAAATGGTGCACGTGCCATTCATGTTTCACCATTGTGGGGATTTTGAGAAATAAAGGAAAATGCATGGAATAAACAATTCATGGTATTCTATAATGCTCATTCATTCTACCTAAAGCAAGAAATGTAAATTCTTATTCTAACCTAACTATTACAATGGATAAAATCAAATGTACAACCCCAAATAATGATATCTTTTACATGTTTCCTGCAAAAGTATCTGAAAATTAGAAGAATAATGGCATATATCACATGGATATCGATGGTTAAGATATGCATAATGAAGAAAGATGATTTTATATATCCATGTATATACATATATGTATTATATGCATGCCTATATATACATGTATACAAATGTGCACATATGGGTGTAAAGATATATATATACTTGTCTATATATAGATATATACCTATCTATCTACATATACATATATATGATATGCCCTTAATGAAAATAAAGTTAATGAAGGGATTATTATGCAAAAAGAAAGGATCAAAGCAACTCATGGAGTTGCTATAAAGGAAATTTGCAGTCATTCTAAGGATTCTTGTACGGCTGGTGAGATTGTGAGGTGATAACATTAGATTGTAGCAGGATGTTGGCAACCGTAGGTGGCCCTATAAATGTTTGCAATAACCATGACTATGACTATCGAAAAGATATGCTGAAATGAGTCAATACTGTACAAAATGGCTGGCAGGGTGTTGCTGCAAGTAATGTGCATCAGCTGTGCACAGGGTATGGCTGTGAAGTGAAAGGCAGCATAGTGTTAATAATGAAGGTTGTGCTGTGAAGAGATAGGGAGTGGGGATAGGGACAAATGTCCGGATGAGATGTGGCAGGCAAATAGAGGTTTTTGCAGTTGCGGGTTGAAGGGCACAAGCAAATGGGGGATCGACTGACAATGATGATGTAACAGGGCTGTGCAGGGAGAGGTAATGTGAGTGCAGCAGTGGGCTTTGATGCCGATTCCAAATGCACTATTATGTAACAAGTTGCCACCCAAGAAGCCATAGGTCGATCAAAAGACATTCACCCTATTTTAAGTACATACATTCTGCAAAAACAAATGGATACCAAATACAACAAACAAAAAGAAAAGAAAAGAAAAGAAAAGAAAAGAAAAAACACATGGGTACAGGATGAAGATTGAGAATGGTTTTATATAAGTCTTGCCATAGACGAACCATATATGATTGCGAATGTATATAGTGTTGTATACAAGAGAAGCAATTATCAAGTGGGCATATGGGTGAGGTTTTCATAGATAACAGAGGAGCAATTCAGAATATCTAAGGAAATCAGTAAAAGGGGGGAACTCAGATTATGGCCACTGAACATACCCTAGCATCTGAAATTTTATCACCCTTACTACCTCATGAACATGTATCAACTAGGGAAACTTCAACCTCTGGATTGTCCCCCGATTATTCAGCCTATTTTCTTTGGGTGATGGAGAAGACAAGGCAGCTGGATGAGGTTCAGGTGGAACCCCTCTGTGGTGTCGTCAATCCCCTTGGCAATAAAGACTAAGGTTGACCCAGCTCAGGTGAATCGTAACAGGTTCAGTGGATCTCTGACGTAGAGAGATCCAAGTGGGTCTTACTATGAATATCAACTATGAATCCAACATTTTCACAACAATTCTCAATCGATTTTATAGTAAAACAAGAATTTGTATTGAACCAAACAAGCACTTTACAACGAATCAAATATGAATACGATACAGAAATGCAATCTGATGTGAATCTATTATGGTATACAGGAAAATATACAGGCGAGCATCATGAAGAAGACGAATGCTAAAAAAAAAAAAGGGTTATGGGAATCGTTAGATGCTGATGAAGGAGATGATGCTGAAATGGGAAATTCATAAATCAAATGATTCCACCACCATGAAATGGGTTCATCAGAATCCATTACAGAGGATGTGGGTAGGATAAAACTAAAACTAAAAAAAATAAGAAAAATGAGCTACAGAGAGGAAGTAGGGGGGGTTCAGACAGAACAAGTGATCAAAATTAGCAGATGAAACAAAATAAGAGACTGGGAATCTGTAAAATGTAGAAATCGAAGATTGAAAATTAGAGAAACTAAAAAAATGATCATCAAAAGGAGTGAGAAGGAAAGGAAAGAAAAGAAAAAAAGCGTGAACAACGATCAGTCAGGAATTCAAACAAGATATAAGAGACAATAGATAACATAAATGCTAATTTATATTTAGGTAAGCTGAAGAAATCCAAGATAACTTGCTAATAATGGAAAACAACGAAAAGAGAGATAAGATAAAGCAAAAGAAACCCTGTCGGAATACCATGATTCCTGATGATGTTGCCCTGGTTGCTACATTATGATTAGCAATGAAATGTTAACAGATCGTTTTGGAGAGGGGATTCTAACCTGTAGCATAGCCCAAATGACTCTTATGATAATGATTTGTCTTCAAAAACAGAGAAAATATCATACCGGGCATCACCGAATGGATAGGGCGAGCAAAACTAACCAAACGCTCGGATATAGATGAAATAATAAAAAAAAATGGTGAAGTTCTGTGAACCTGATGCGAATATTGATGGCATGGATGTTATGCCATTTTAAATGCTAAGATGCAAGATGTAAACGGGAAGTTTTTCACTGGATGAAATGTGAGAACAAAATAAAAAAAAAAAGAAAGAATATGGGAATGAGGACATTCCGGCATTAATATAGCAGTAAGTGAGGCGATCCTGCTATATGCAGGTCGACCCCACTATAGATGCATCAAAAGGAAAATGGAAGAGACTCAAAACGTAATTGAAAATAAAAAAACAGGGTCAACATTCACAGAAAATCTAGAACAGGAGGGGAAGATTACTCACCGTGGACTCCGTAGGGATGGTCGATCAACTCCTTTCAATTGAACCCAGGTATCCACCGGAGGGGAGCAAGGTGAAGAGGAGATGAAGCCCGGAGGAGTGGCTCAAAGAGACACTGGATAATCGACAATGGTGGGTCTCGCTTTTCTTTTCCTCCTTGAGAGTTGCTGGAAAGTGATGAAGTGAAGGAGATGGGTTGCAAGATGGATGTAAAACAAAATCGATGGCCAGAAGATAGGAGCTGGTCCCTTTTTAAAGAGGAAATGGAAACTTCGAGAGGGGAAAGCCCGTTAGGGATTGAAGGTGGAGATGAGGGGAGGCTGTTGGAAGATCAACGGTGGAGAGAGAAGGAAAGAAGCGTGCGGGAGAGTTTGTTGTGGATTTTCTCTTTTTCCAAAAGAAGACTCCTTTTAAGAATTTTTTTGTAAAATAGCTTTTCAAATGAGGTTTTTAGCAAAAGACAACTTTGCAAAGCTTGAAATCATTTGTTTTTCCTGTAGTTTCTCCGAATTTTTGCTTTTTCATGTCATTTTTCTATTTTTTTGTATTTTTTAGAATAAAATCCTAAAGCTTTACAAGAAATCAAAAGATTGAAACTAATTTTTTTTGATGTTTTTGTAAAATATTTACAAAAGGAGTTTTTCTGAGAATTTTAGAAACTATTTTGAGAAGATTTCTTCAGAAATGGGTTTTTGATCCGGATTTGGAGGAAATATGGATTTAAAGTGCTGGATTCGGATCCGGAGTTGATTTTGAATATATCAATATGAATTTTAATTCAGAGAATCTGAAGAACTGACTTGATTTTCTCAGAAAACGGGGTTAGGGGCAAAAGGGTCATTTTTACAAAACTTTGAAAAATTTGGGGTGTTCACATGTTGGAATCTGAAGATTCCCTTCATATCGCACGAAGGCAGATCAATGTTGCCATAGGCAACACGATGTTACCTGTGATGCTTTTAAATGGGGCAACAAATCAGAAGACTAATGAAATCAGAAACAACGAAAAAGCAAGAATGGGGGGAAGAGGAAGAACGAATAGATAAAAACAACAACAACCAAGAGTGGACATTATTGTCGAACAAAATTAAAATCAAAGGAAAATAAGTGAAAGGAAGAGTCGTTACTTACCGTATTTGTTGATCGAAGCAAGAACTTTGAAGGAGAGATGAAGAAATGGTCTGCTCGTGGGGCTCTCGTGGTTTGATCATTCAGAAGCCGATTGCTTTCAGTCGATCAAAAGAGGAGCGTAGATGAGACTGGCTTTGCTGCAGGGTCGATCCTCCTTCGGTGATGCCCAGAAGAAGACGGAAGCAGAGATAGGGGTGAAGAGGCAATTGCAACGGAAGCCAGAAGAGGGAAGGGTGAAGACGGATGGGTTAGGGTTCTTCCTGCGGTTTGTTAAATAGGGGAAGAGGAGGTTCGAGAAGGGAGGTGCCGTTAGGCATCGATGGCGGAGAAAAGGAAAAGGGGTTGGAGATGGAGGGTGATGGAGGTTGGTTGTGAAGGCTGAGCCGAGAGAAGAAGAAGGCGGCTGGGCGATGAGGGTTTCGAGCGTGAACGAGAGGGGGGCGATTAGGGTTCATTTGTAAAAACTTTTTTGGTTTTTCCAAAAAGAGGCTCCCTTAACAAAATTTTCATAAAAAAATGGTTTAAAATGATTTTTTTAGCAAAATCGACTTTAAAAAGTTTAAACTCATTCATTTTTCTTTGAAATTTTCCATTTTTTGGGTTTTTGTTTTATTTTTCATTTTTTTGTATTTTTTTTTAGAATAAAATCCTAAGGTTTGCGAGAAATAAAGATTTAAAACTGATTTTTTTGTATTTTTTGCAAAAATATTTACAAAAGAGAGTTTTCTGAGAATTCGAGTTTTTATTTTTGAAATTTTTCTCAAAGAGGGGATCGGATCCAATTTGGATCAAAGTTGGGTCAGAGCTAAGACTTTGGGTCCGAATTCTAATGAATCCAAGGAATGAATGAAATTTTTGGTTAAAAATTTACCCGATTATTCAGAGGACGGAGGTCAGGGGCAAAAAGGTCATTTTTGGATTTTTGGAAAATTTAGGGTGTTTACACAACCCGACCCGCCGACTTGCCAACCGACCCGCCAACCTGAGAACCCGTTTTTAACGGCCCATCCATGTGGCCCTGCCTACATAAGTCGTGTTTCTATTAGTAGTTTTAATGGCAAATAAGATGAATAATGAAAATACATGTGTTTAAAAAAAATATTATATTTTAATTTAAAACATACAACTAAAGAAACTAAAAACAAATAGATGTTTTTTTTATACAGCTTACTAGTAATTTAAAATATTAAAAATATGCAACTAAAAAAACTAAATCAAATAAATACCATTATGTAAAAGATTGCCTTATCTTGTTTACACAACCATCCAGCGAAAGAAAGGAAAATAGATAAAAAAAAGAAAATAAATTCAATTACCACATTAAAAATAGAAAAAAAGAGATAAATCATGGTAAAACTTAAGAGGTTAAAAAAATAACAGCATACCGTTTATAAAGGGAGGCAATTTTTGCCCTGCTCCTAGTTGACAAATTCATCTAGTGAGAGAAAGAAAAAGAGGGAAAAATGTAAAAAAAAAAAATCATAATTAACATGATTAAAAAGATGAAATCAAAGAGAAACCCATATAGGAAAGGATATGAGCAGAGCAGTATTAGCACATTTATAAGTGATGGAGGGGGCTAGGCTTTAATGGTTCCTTCCCCATGAGTGCAACAATTTGGACTTATGCCACAAAGATAAGGTTACCGGACACTTGACACGAGTTTGTAATTTTTTTTTGAAAAATAAGATACGAGCAAGGGGATAATTTTCTTAAACCTCTAAGCTATTGAATCAGCCAATAGGGTCTTGAGTCTTGACACTTTATTTTTCTGGCCAATCAGATCCAATGAGCTGCAAGGTAACCGGATCTGGATTTTTTTAACACAAAAACCCTTAAACATAGGTTTAGATATTGAAGACTTAGTACCTAGACTCTGTCAGTTTGAGCCAAGCCTAGCACACCCATACCTAAACTCTGCAGGAGCATGGACCTGTAATAGATCTAGCTAGATCCATTTCTTACTAAGCCTTTTAGAGCGTGTGCCTAACCGATGTTTTGTTCATTTTTCATTGCATCTGTCATTGTCAAGAGCTACCTAAGCCTAACGTGAGATTTGATTCATATCCATTTTTGCTAAATCTTTATATTTTTTGGGAGCTTTGAAGGCGTCTTTAGACAATCAAGTTTAATTTTTTTTTATAGAATCATGTTCCAGGTATTTAGTTAAAAGAGGTCGGGGTAGGCTTAGGAAGACATGGATGGAGGTGATAGGAAAGAATATGAATGCTTTGAACCTCACTGAGGACATGGCATTGGATAGAAATGAATGGAGGAGAAGGATTCATGTGGAAGACCCAGAATGATTTTCTTTGTTGGTTCATATCGCCGATCCCAATTGTTTTGGGATGAAGGCGTAGTTGTTGTTGTTGTTGTATGTTCGAGGTATTTAGCGTGATTGACCTCGTAGAGAAGAAAAGACACTCGGCTTGTAGATGGAAATCCCATAATCTTTCAAAAATTTGGATCCAATTCAAAATCAACGTCTTCACCAAATTTCAGATTCGCGGACCCATCTTGGTGATATGCTGGCAAAAAAAATCATGGACCCCTACAAATGAGGCCAAGATGAGGTGCCTAAGCAACTCTGCATACACGCCAAAAAAAAAAAGGACGTATACGCCAAAAAAAGAGAGATAACTACCTGTACAAAGTGTGGACAATGATACGTACATACCAGCAGTGGTGAAGCTAGAAATCCAAAATAAGGTGGGTACAGGTGTGCGTGTGTTTGGGGATGGACCGGCTGAGTGAGAGAGAGAGGGTAGGATAAGGTGAAATCACATTGCACAAATGCTATGTGTTGTGCAATGTGTGGCTACACGTGATCACCCTCCATTTACTGTGATCAGGTGCAGGGGCACATTGCAATTGAACAATGTGATTGCACATGATTCCAACACATTTAGAGGGGTGCACAACATTTGGGCTAGGGTCCCACCTTGATCCAAATCCCTTTATTAGGGATTTTCGGGGCAGGGTGAAAACTAGACCACCTTGGCCCATGCAAGAGACCTAGTCAAGGAGGAAGGAGATGCCATGGTAGATGTGGTACGTGAAGCAACTATGGTGCCAAATCTGGAAACAGAGATATAAGCTCTTGTGTGTCATGTGCCCTAGTCCTTTGCTCTTTGTTAAATTACCCAAAAAATGAGGCCAGAACGAGGTGCCTAGTTTTGGCTTACAACGCTACGAAAATAGCACTTCGGTTAGGCACGGGCTCTGAAAAAACATTATTTAAAAAATATGTGAAAGCTCTAAATATTTTAGTGCTTCTTATGCAAATATCAAGTAAGAGATGTCAGTATTCTTTAACCCATTTTCTTTTCTTTGAGCTTCACATTCAAGAATGCATTCTCATACCTTTTTGTTAGCCCCTTTTTGAGTCTCGTGGTACCCAAAGTTAAAGAAAAAAAGAAAACAAAGTTCATTTACCTTAAAGAAAAAAAGGAGTCATTACCATTTTATTTCTTACCATTGTTATTATCATTTATCTCTCTGTGATTGCCATTATGTGAATCCTAAATTTTTGAAAACAAAAAGAAGGCTTTTCACAAGAATTTTTTTAGAAAAGGAGATCCTAAAAACAGATTCGAATTTTAGAGTTATAGGGTCTGTTTTACAAGGTTGCATGCCTTTCCTCTTCTATTGAGCAAAGATCAGCTGCACCAGGAGCTCAAGATCTTAATTCGTGGATCTTTAACTCGTGAGTGTATGTACCTCGTACACATATCATAAAAAGGTGAGTTTGATGGTATAAGCCACCAAGGCTCGAAAAAAGAAAGAACAAAACGCGATATATCATGTTTGAAGAATTCAAAAGTAAAATATAAAATAAATAAATGAAATATACAATAAAATACTGAATCTCACCTCGGCCTTAGGTAACATTTTATATGTTGTTGACGAGCGCAGTGGAACATGGGCAACACTACAGTTAGGCACAGACTCCGAAAGAAGGGTGAAATAAGGAATCTAGGTCTTAGGCTAGGTCTAGTTATGCAAGGATTTCAACAGAGTAGGGGTACAACTCTGATTGGAATTCCATATATTGAAATGGAGGGGGGGGGCAAGATGAGCCCCTATTTATAATTTTTTATAGTAGATCCAGATACATTTTCTAAATGTCTTTAGTCAGGTGGTGTAGGATTTAAGAATATTCCAATCTCGATTTTAGAAGGGGTTAGAGATAAGATCTTGGTTGTTTCTTTGAGCAATACACTTTCCAAAGTTGACGAAAAATGCCGATAACAGATAGCGTTGACAACAAACCCTGAGTGTCATTAGTCATGGGGTTGGCAAGCTCTTGGTGACAATGCATGGGATTGGCAAACTCTTGATCTCATGTGTCATTGGGAACATCCTAATGACAAACACAAAAAGGAGTTCACTGCTGACAACAGACATGGAAAATGCTGATAAGATTATATGTGTTGTTAGCTTTTAACAACTTGTTTTGGCCATAACTTTCGATCTCGGTGTTAAATTGACCTAATTTTTGGCTTCTTGAAATGTAACACCCGGGTTTTTTGGACCCCATATTATTATTGTAAAATTATTGGTTGTCTATGAACCTTCACTTTGAATTTAGTATTTAATATTATTGAATATTGGTTCTTTGAATTTGGATTGTATTCGATTTAATTCAGGTAGAATCATAATTTTCAAGCAAAGAGATCTGTATGAAAGCATATTTTGTGATTTTCGAGTTTACAGTTACGCTCGTATCAAAATTTTGATGAAAAATAGTTTTTATTTCATAAAAAACAAAGTTGAAATGCATCCAGAGCAAGCCGAACAAATTTTGAGGCTTTAGGAGTCGACTCCTCATAAGAAGAGTCGACCCCTTCTTGCAAGACATTTGATTGAAAGATGAAGAGTCGACTGTGCTAAGCAGGAGTTGACCCCAGATCACAATTCTAAGAGGATTTGGGCCCAAGGGTTGACTTTCTTAATGGAGAGTCGACCCTGGTTGTTGGGAAATGACCCATGCGGGTCAAGATTGGATCCAAACATTAGATCCAACCCAGATCCAATCCCCCAACACCCCCACCGCACTCAGTTTTACCCCTTATTTTTGAAAAGGTTTTACACGTGTAAAACCAAGAATTTCTATTTTGCCTGCCCTTCTTCCTTATTTAAAGGACTCCACCCACTCTCTTCATTTCAATTCATTTGAGCATTAGCTCTCCTCCCTTGCTAAACTCTCAACCTTCTCTCTGCCATATGTTATCAGCACCACCACCTGCACCACCACATGAAGGAGGTGCTGTCCTGCACCACCGTGGCATCTCCTCAGCCACAGTCACCACCAACAAACCCCTCCCCCCCTTGAGTTCTCTTTGGTGGAGCTTTTGCCATGATGTTGGAGCTTGGTGAAAATCACAAACCAAGGTTGTGCTTAGTTTGGGTGATTTTCATGTATGATCCCTTACTCCTTGGCTCCCTTGATGGTATGCAACATAAGGGGGTGTGTTACCATGTTTTGTCTGGGGATTTATGCAAACTACGAGAATATGTGAATTTCCTTTGTGAGTTTGGGATGTTAGCATAATAGATTATGCGTAGATTATGATCTGTTTGTATTGAGGCATATGTGTACAACATGCTTATGATGTGTTTCGATTGACGTAATACAATGGATGGATTCTTTCCTTGGCCTCTTGGTTTTTAGCAAGATCTTGAAATTATGTAGTTTAATGGTGTTTTTGGATCCTTATTAATTTAGAAAGTTGTTTATATCAGTTGGGACATCCCTAAAAACATTGGAAAAAGATTTCCAGATGATGGGTACAAAGGTTTCTCGTGTTTTGGATCTCTGAAAGAAGTAGATTAGGTTTCGTTCTGCCATAGAGTCGACTCCTGCAGTTTAGGAGATTCAATAAATTAAAGGGTGAGATTCAATAAATTAAAGAAAGATAAAGGCTATATATGTATTTTGAAGAGTTGTAAAAAATTGGGAGATAAGTAGCCAAACTCATCCTTGGCAAATCATGATTAATCGGGTAAAGTCATTCAACCTTGGCATGTAAAGTTGTTGAATAATTATGTTAAATCACAAATTTTGATTAATTGAAAAAATTTTGAATATCAAATAAAACTATAAAAATTAAAATAATTTAAAACTTATTTAACTATGCTCTTAAATTTGACAAGCATGTTCATAGCTTAATTATACAACAAAATTTTATCAAATTTTGCTATCTTTACTTAGATACCAATTAAAAGCAATAAAATCAATTTGTAGAACCCATGATGATAAAATACTAAATGAAATTTAAATCAATTATATAATCTACTCATTCATAAAAAATATTATTACTTTGTTATTGAACTTATTAGGTTAATATTACACAAAAAAATTCATTATTTTTTATTTATTTTCATCTTTAATTTTCATAATATATAAGCATTTATCTTTTTATTGATAAATTGTAAAGAATTTTGTTTTTCTATATCATACAGTAGTAAATATTTTATTATTATTATACATAAAACAATTTTTTTGATAGAATACACAGATATATAGTAATAAACAGGGGAATGAAAACCTACCCACTACCAAACCTACCCAGTAAGAAATATTTTATCAGTTTTTTGGTGTCTTTGAAATTCTGACCTTACAGATCTATGTGCTTGTTTTTATAGAAATCAGTTCTTGGAGCATTTGATTTCGATGCATGGATAGGTTTTTATAAGGTTTCAAAAATCAATGGCTTACAAATTTCATAAGTTTTTTGAGGCTTCAAATACCATTTCTTCCATCCAAAATGCATGATCCAAGTATCAATTTCTAGTAAATCAATCATGTTGAACACATATGTAAGGTCAGAATTTCAAAAAAACATCAAAAATCTGATAAAATGTTTCTTAGTGGGTAAGTTTGGTAGGTTTTTTAGAGGGCAAGTTTTCATTTCCCATAATAAACATATCACCTTTTTTATATGGGCCACCAACCTGCCCCAATAGTATTTTGGCAACATCAATGGTGCTAAATAATATGGGTATTGGCACTGAAAGGATGTAGGTTAATAGCAGTGATATATCTTACCGCTATTGCTCTATTTCTCACCGTTATAGGCCTATAACAGCAAGAATTCTTGCCAACATGTCAGTAAAAAAATTGAGTAATACCGATGACATTTATAGCTCGCCGTTAAAGGGTGAACTAATGCCAACGATGAATCTCATCAAAACTGGAGTGTGACAATCTTTAACGATGAGATAGGATATAATGGCGAGATCCTTGGCTCACTGCTATAACGGCAAGATTCCTATCTGGATCTCGCCATTATAGGTTATAACAGGGAGAATTGACTCACCATTATAGACTATAACGGTGAGGCAGGGATCTCATTATTATAGACTATAAACCTGCAAAAAAAAAGTAAAATAAATAATCGTGCAACCAATTACAGCCAATGGATCCTATAAAATATTGAGAGAGAGAGGCAGATAACACTCATGATGAATATATTCTAGCATTATTAGGCATAGTTTTGAACTCAAGCTATTTTGGTTCTAATCTATGATTTTTTTGTTTTCCAATAAATATGTTTACGTTCATTTTCTCTTAAACGAGCTAGCAGGAATCAACTTGCAAGCAGAAATATGATCAGATTAAAATGGTTTATAAGCTAAAAAAATTATCATTTGTTGCCAAACAAGAAGATTTAGCAATACCTTATGGGTGTAGTACAAAACCATGAGAACTCAGATACAACAAAGCACAAAACACAAACCAAATCACCAAAACTTTAGTGAAAATATTTTCTGATAACATAAAAGACAACTAGAAAGGTTGACCTTTTGGCTAGAAGATTATGCTAAACCATAAGGTTGAACAAGAACACCACAATAAATGATATCAATACAATTGCAAAAGTGAAATAACCGGAGCATTCAACTACTTTGACATGTGTTCAACCATCAGCAACACAAAAGGATTACTTGTGCCTCTGATAATATATATTTCTACAACTACTTGAAAACAGGGGAACACGTGCATAAGAGTTCATCTCTGCGCTGCAGCTTAACTTCAGCCTACAGATTAGGTGAGCAGCATTAGAAACACTGTTTAGATCAATTGAGCTTGATGAAATCTCATTGATTAATCAGAATATAGGTAGATTCAAAAGTGACAGCAGATCATAAAAGAGTCTAATGAATCAAATGGGGAAAGAGATTTGTCTTGGTGCATAATTTAATAGCAAACATAAATCAGTTTATGCATAAAAGTTTAAAAACATTATAATACAATGTGACAAGGGATGAATCAAGGAAGCATCCGCTAAATTGTAAGTATGTCCTTCTCAATGAAGAAACCCTAGAAACTTCTACTAAGCCCAAGCTTTTGTCCCCCAAAAAGAAAATATCTCAAATTTAGCATGCTGAATCTGAGAATCATAAGGGAAATAACCAAACCCAATATCAACAATGCATCACATTTCCACTAAACCCTAGTTTGATCTAAATCCCCAAAACCCACACTAAATTCCTATATTAAAACAAAAAGTAACCTAAATTTAACACGATTAGATTAACAAACAAAATAAAAATAAAGCAAAACCAACCTCAATCTCTATTTCATTTCCACTAATTTCCAGCTCCCATCCAAACACAACTCATCAAATCAAAACGAGAAAACCTGCAAAAAAAAAAAAAACTAATTCGGCATGCTCAAAGCAAAAACCAAAAAACACAAGAAACAAACCAGCCTAATCTCAACAAATGAAGCACCTAAAATCCCTGAATCTCTCATACAATAGTCTATTACTAGTTATATCTTTATTGCAACATAAGTAATTGTGTTGAGGGTGTTGAATTTGGCACGAAATATCATCATCATCATCATGCTAAGTACATCCTTTACTAACAGGACCTAAGACAGCTAAAAATTAACATCAAATAAGACGATTTAACAAAAAGGGAGAAGTGATTAGAGCAATTTACTTGAGCATCTCAGCAAAACTCATGGATTCGTCAATTCCCGGAATAGCGTTCACCAATTCTGAAAGAAAACTGTCCACCCCTTCTACATTAGGTATCTCATCCTTCTCCACATTAGGATCCACTTCCTGAAAACCCCAATTCACCCCTTATCAAAATCTTCACAGAAAACAGTTCTTCACACCATCAACAAACGAAAAACCAACCTTTTAAGCAAAGAACAAAACGAACAAACCAACCTTTTTTTTTTATTTGATAATGAAAAAAAATCGAATCCCTAAAAGGAGGGGAACGAGAGAGAAAAGACCCGTAGGCAAGGACCAGGCGGCATGGAGGATGCAATGCTCTTGGACGTTGGAGAAGAAGCTGATGGTGTTCTTGTTGAGGTCGCCACGGAGGACGCAGTCGGGCCAGACGAAGGCGTCGTCATGGACGGTGACCTGCCCTGCTAGAACCACGTTGGGGGCAATGTATGAGTCCACGACCACTTTCGAAACCCACTGCCCCAGCGAGATCATCTGCCTCTGATTCTCTCGCTCTCGCAGATTCACGTCGGTGACTGATGGCGACAAAGACAGGTCCTAGCCTGTGTTTTTATCAATACTCATCATCACTTTATAACTAAAACGGTAAGATTGTAAAACCCAGAATCAGATCTCGCAGTTATACATATAATCATTAAAGTGTTTTAACTATAATATCTCACGGCTACAGAATCTCACCTTTATATATATATCATTAGCGACCAGATGACCATAATAGAGAAATAACAGCAAAATTCATATCTCACCATTATTGATGAAGCTAATAGGGGAAACAAAACTTGATCAATAGCGAACAAGATTTTTTATCATTGAAAAAGAGTTGCCGCTATTGACCCTCAAAAAATCACAATGTGTCTCTTCCTAGCAATAGAGGGTGTTAGCGAAACTGCAATTTCTTTGATGAAAGGCTTCCAAACAGATCCTGAATTTTGGTGAGAAAGATGATTTTCCAGTGAGAGATGCAGATGTTTGCCTAAAGTATTAGATAATTAAGTGGTTTTTGGTCGTAGTCTGGGAGTAAGAAGGTGTTTCTGGGGTGGGATCTTTTGTCAATCCTAGAGAGAAGGGTATAGAGAGAGACCTTAGCAAGGGTGCGGTTGTGCCAAATACGGTGAAAAAATTTAAAAGAAAGCAAATGATTATGAACTAAAGGGTAGAAATACAATCTTACATTTAACCCAACAGTTTTGGCTTACAATTTGGACTCATAGTAAACAAGAAGCCTATTTGATGTATTTCTTAAAAGAGTAGGCATTCATTTCAAATATCTGAAACTTTAAACAATCTAAATGTTTCATGGAACACAATAAAAAAAATGATCAAGTCAGGCCAAACACTTAAAAAATTAAGTGTCAACAGGTTAGATTGATATACGTCCAAAGTCATCACGATTTGATGTTCTTCTCACTAATACACTTGTTGCTTCCAACAGAAATCATGTTTGGTATCTGATGTTTTTTTCATGGATGGAAAAACCACCCTCAAAATCAAAAACCTAGTCGTGCTGGCTAAGCCTGGCATACTTATGATCGCTATCCTGATGGTGTAAACCCGTGGCACACTCCTCACCCCAAGGGTGAAGCAGGTTATATGTTCCCCCCCGAACAGGGGAGTTAGCTACATCTCATGTTCGGGGGTCCCAAAGAGCACCACGTATGTAAGCATGTGCGTCTCATATCCCCATGTTTGTCAGCATTAATTAGCGTTGGAGTTTGATGCGATTGCAAAGACTTAAGTACCCTCTCCTCCATTGGTGCAAAAAAAAATGACGATTCTTGAAAAGGAGTGACTGTACAGACTTAAGTGCCCCGAAGATGATTATTTAAGACCCAGTCTCTGCACTGCAGGATTATCCGAGAAAGAAATCTCCCCTGCAGGAGAACATGAACATCAACCCTCTCACTCTCTCTCTCCCTTCTATTTCTGCTTCTGTGCACATCCAGCAGAAGATCCTACATTGCTCCATCAAGCACCGACTGACCTGCACATTGACTGTTGTGGAGCCTGATTCAGAGTTTTTATCCTTACAGAAGGAGGGTTTGGGGGTTCATCCCAATGTGAGTAGCATCATTCAACTAAATGAGTTGTAGGTCCTGATTCAGAGTTTTTACCCTTACAGGAGAGGGGTCTGGGGGCTCCTCCCAGCGTGGGTAGCAGCATTCAACTTGAAGAGTTGTGGAGTCTGATTCAGAGTTTTTACCCTTACAGAAAGGGGGGTCTGAGAGCTCCTCCCAGCGTGGGTAGCATCATTCAACTTGAAGAGTTATGGAGTCTGATTCAGAGTTTTTACCCTTACAGAAGGGGGGTCTAAGGGCTCCTCACAGCGTGGGTATCATCATTCAACTTGATGAGTTCTGGAACTTGATTTAGAGTTTTTGCCCTTATAGGAGGAGGGTTTGGGGGCTCCTCCCAACGTGGATAGCATCGTTCAACTTGATTCGTTGTGGAGCCTGATTCAAAGTTTTTTCCCTTACAGGAGAAGGGTTTGGGGGCTCCTTCCAGCGTGGGTAGCATCGTTCAACTTGATTCATTGTGGAGCCTGATTTAGAGTTTTTGCCCTTACAGGAGGGGGGGTCCGGGGGCTCCCCCCCCCCGACACGGGTCCCGGGTGTCGTGGTCAAAAAATGCACAGAGTGTCATGGTGAGAAAGACATATGTTTGTTCCAAGCAAGGTTGGAAGAAATCAATGGAAAATCCAACAAGGAGCATGCCAAAATCAAGATGTGGATGTCAAACGAGAATGGTGTTATGCAACTCAAATAACATAAAATAATAAGGGTCTTATTTTTAGTTAAAATGGGGAATGAAATGATAATAGAAATTGCTTAAAATTTATAGGAATAAACTAGACTCAATAACGAAGACACCACTTTTTACAGATTTAAAATATGACCTCCGGTTAGGGAGATATGGCCCTGACAAGTTGGTCCTAATTCGGGTAGCGATTTGCTTACTGAATAACACTACAAATCACTATAATGATTTGCGAAAGACACTACAAATCACTATAGTGAGATTAAAAAACACTATAAATCGCTATAGCGATTTGCGGAAGACACTACAAATCACTATAGTGAGATCCAAAAACACTATAAATTGCTATAGCGATTTGCGAAAGACACTACAAATCACTATAGTGAGATCCAAAAATATTATAAATCGCTATAGCGATTTGCGAAAGACACTACAAATCGCTATAGTGAGATCCAAAACACTATAAATCGCTATAGCGATTTGCGGAAGACACTACAAATCGTTGTTGAAAAGTCGGATAACACTATAAATCGTTGTGGGGTTCGTTGGAGACCCGAAAATACTACAAATCGTTGTAGGAAATCCCGATAATACTACAAATCGTTGTTGGAAGGCCCCAAAAAAATTTGGTCCGTAGGGCACTGCCCCCCGCCAGGGGCGGCCCCCCTGGACCCGCGCCCGCTGACTGCGCAGCGGGATCCGCGTCGGGGAGAGCCGTCGGACCCCCCTCCTGTAAGGGCAAAAACTCTAAATCATGCTCCACAACTCATCAAGTTGAATGATGTTACCCACGCTGAGAGGAGCCCCCAGGCCCCCTCCTGTAAGAGCGAAAACTATGAATCAAGCTCCACAACTCATCAAGTTGAACGATGTGACAGTCAGTGTGCAGGTCAGTCGGTGTTTGATGGAGCAATGTAGGATCGTCTGTTGGATGTGCACAGAAGTAGAGAGAGAAGGGAGAGAGAGTGAGAGGGTTGATGTTCATGGCCTTCTCCAGGGAGAACTCTTTGCCTCCCTTGATTTCTTCTCTAGAGAGAGAGAGAGGGTTTTACAGTGTTTTACGGAGAAAGAAAAAGAAGACTTTGAAGAGTCAACATCATCCTCGACTTTCTGGATGGAGGACATGTTTGTCCTTTTTTTGAACTGTTTGTTTTTTCTTTTTTGAATGAAGGGCATTTTTTTCATTTTCTCAAACCATCACTTTATGAGAAGAATAGCTAGAAAGGGTACTGAAGTCTTTGCAACCACACCAGACTCCAATGCTTAGTGATGTCAACATACACGGGAATACGAGCCCCATGTGCTTGTATACGTGGTGCTTATTCAAAGCTTCGAACACAGACGTGGGATTCAGTGAATAATCGGGGGGGAACATACACCACCCTCCCCCCCAAGAGAGTTGCCAAGCTTCGGCTGAGCAAGGGTTTATCCCTCGCCCTCATTAATGCAAGGGGCTGATGCTCATGAGAGTGAAACCCTGACCGGTCTGGTGGCTAAGGTTCCTTCTACTTACCCAAAACCCTTGGGGCTATGCTTGATATCTGATTAGTCTCTTGTTTCATCTTTAAATCTCTTGACCAATTAAACCCTGCGGAGCTGTAATATATGCATTTCCAGGCATCTAAACCACTTGGTGATAAATAGACGCAAAATTTGATCATAAAGAGCAAACACACGCACACACACATATGGGAGAAAGAGGCAAGTAGATCCAATTGAATGACCTTTGACCATGATAGTTGGACCTCTGAGAGAGAGAGAGAGAGAGAGAGAGAGAGAGAGAGAGAGAGAGAGAGCAATTTCCTATGATTACTTTGCCACAAAGTGATACCTTTTCATATGATAGATCATATAACAAGACCCTAAAATGGCTCCAATTTTCTCATGTCAATGGGAAAATATGCAAAGGTTTTGAAATCACAAATATATTCCTTCCAAATCCAGTTAATTTATGCTATCATCAAGACAAAGGGCTGTTAGAGCATGCAAAAAATCTGCCAAAAGAGAACTGCATTTCTATGAAAAGAAGGTCCTAGTATGCATTTTTCAGTAAAATGATAATGTCTTAGCAAATCATAATTAATTTAAGCCCTAACAACAAATTATGTGCAAAATTTGAAAGAACCTTATTTTGATTAAGAGAATCCAATTCCAAGATTGGTAGAAAAATCTAGATTGTGGATGCATCAGATAAAGAGTTAATCGATGATATGCATATGAAGCCACTTTAGGTCATTTAAGCAAGAAGAGAGAGGAATAAAGATTCGAAGTTCCTCAAGTCCATGAACTATCACTTACTATTGCAAACATGTGCAAACTCAACAGTATGCAGCAAGCCTGGAGGAACAATTGAAAGATAAGACAGGCATGGGAATGTCACAAATGGGCTTAAATGCCAACTGAGTTTTGAAGTGCAAAGAAATAATTAGTAACACCTTTTTACTCTTTGGATGGGATTAGAAAAAAGAGAAAAAAATGAAAAAGGGGTCAAACGTGATTGCGTGAAGAAGGGAAGGCACGTTACAACCTGATACTCTTTTCTCAATGCACCATGGCCCCTTGTTTCCTTTTTTTTTCTTCTGAAAGCACTGTGAAATAAACAAAGAGATCACACGCACAAGGAAGCAATCACATGATGAGACAGATCTCTCTCTCTCTCTCTCTCTCTCTCTCTCTCTCTCTCTCTCTCTCTCTATTGGACGTAGACCCTCTATTGGATGTAGCAGCTCGGCGTCTTCATCTATCGCTCTCTCAGTCGCAGTTGCACAACATCTCTATCATGATGGAGGAGTCGTTCGTTGCTATCATCGAGGATTTGCCGTTGGTGGACGTTGGTGCCTCCGATTCTCCTCCAGTCTCTGCGCGGCCCTCGTCGGCGATCGAAGAGAGCTCTCGGTCGAGGCGAGAGGGTTCCTCACTTAGGGGTAGGCAACGGTCTTCGAAGGTCTCTGCATCTCAGGTTGGGGTATCTCCAAGGCGTTCTGCGCGGATCCGCTCTCTGCGGGGATTTCCTGATTTCTTGACATGAAGATTCTATGCTGGAATATCAGGGGCTTGAATTGCCCTCAAAAGCGCATGTTCCTTGCTAGTTGGATTCGGCAGAAAAACCCTGACCTTGTCGCTATCTGTGAAACCAAGATGACAGAGGTTTGTCGCTCAGTAGTATCTGAGATCTGGCATGACGCAGTGTCTTTCTTCAAGCCATCGTTGCTTTTTGCAGGCGGTATCCTTATCCTTGAGAGGCCGTCCCTTGGAGTCTACCAGCTTGATGAAGGCACATTTTCTCTATCCGTCGCCATTCCCCTTCCAGCTAAGCCGATGCCAGCAGTGGTCACCATGGTGTACGGTTCGCACCGGCCGAGCCGTCGAGAGGAGTTTTGGGAGGACCTGAATAGGATCCTTCTGTCTTTCGGGGACCAGCACCTCATCATGGGCGATTTCAATTGCCTGTTGTCCTCCTCCGACTCGAGTAATCCTATCTCCTGCTTGGCTTCTATGTTTGGGTTCCAAAATTTCATTCAATCAAACTAACTGTATTCTGTTCCACATCATGGTGAAGCTTTCTCTTGGTCCAATCGTCGCGCTCGCCCATGCTACCGCTTGCTTGACCGTGTTCTCGTCTCTCCTGTTCTGCTGACCTCGCTAAATGACCTCTCATGTTGTCTTCTCCCTCCATCTGTCTCTGACCATAGTCAGTTGGTCATCCGATGGGGGCATGGTTTTTTCCGCCACATCAAATTCAGATTTGAGCAATGGTGGATCACAGAGCCAGATTTTGAGTCTGTAGTCCGTCTATCTTGGTGTGGCTCGTGCACCGCAGCTAGGGCGGCTACTCGTTGTGTGGTTAAGTGTCGCCGCTTGTCTCGAGCAATTAAATCATGGCTTATCTCGAGGCATATCAGTAAATTTCAGCATATAGAGGATTGGGAGCGTGAGCTGTCATCGATCCACCAGTCTCTCTCAGACTCGGCCTCCATGTCGAACTCAGGTATTGCCTGCCTGAACGCTAGATCTGCAGAGCTGACTCTGCTTTTACGGTCGTGGCGCATGAAAGAGGAGATTCGGTGGAGGCAGCGGTCTCGTGCTATTTGGCTTAAAGCGGGTGACGGAAATACTCGCTTTTTTCACTCTGTTGCCTCTCATAGGCATCGTAGGCATGCCATTCCTTCCATATGCATTGAAGGTGTTTACCACTCTGGGGATCAGGTTCTACCAGCGGTGACTGATTTCTTCATCAAGCTTTATGCCAGAAACCCCTCGGCCGGTGGGTCGATGGGTACGGACTTCATTCGTTGCATCGACCATGCGTTATCCAAGTCTTTGCTGGTGCCCTTTTCGGAAGACGAAATCTTCGTGGCAGTTACAGCTTTGTCCGAGTGGAAAGCCTCTGGTTTTGATGGTTATCCTGTGGACTTCTATCGCACCTTTTGGACGTGTGTTAAGGGTGATATTCTGAGTATGTTCGCTGAGTTCCACCGCAACAGTCGGTTACCATCTATCTATCACCTGGCCATTGTATCTCTTATTCCGAAAGACGCTACGTCGGTGGACATAGCGCGGTACCGTCCTATCTCGGTCTTAGGGGGAATCTATCGGATCATCGCCAAGGTATTGGCTACCAGGATGCGATCTGTCGCTAATCAGATCTTTTCAGATGCTCAATTTTCCTTCATTCCCCATAGACGGCTGCAACATTCATTTATTTTGGCCACAGAGATGGTTCACTCTATGAAGTCCAGCGGGAGGCCGTTCTTTACTCTGAAGCTTGACTTCCACAAAACGTATGACTCGGTGCACTGGCCTTTCCTCTTTCACATGTTGGAGAACTTTGGATTTGGTCGACGCTTCTCTAGCTGGGTGCGTGAGTTGGTCACTAATGCACAATCCCAAATTCAGATTAACGGGGCCTGTGGTAAGCAGTTCAAGGTTGGGCGTGGTATTCGGCAAGGATGCCCCTTGTCCCCTCTGCTTTTTAACGTCGTTTCTGAAGGCATTGTAGTCTTGCTCAAGAGGGTCGTGGGGTGTGGTTTTATTAAGCCACTAGAAGTTCAGGAGTTCCAGAGCAATATTCTTACTTACGCCGATGATATGATTGTTTTCGGCGTTGGATCCATCGAACAGATGTTAAGAGTCAAGCTAATCATCCTCTTCTTCCTATCGATGTCGGGTCTCTCGCTAAACAATGATAAGTGTTGCATTTCCATGATCAATGTTCCCCCACATATGCAGGCCATTGGGCAGAAGATCTTTCAGTGTGCCACTTCGGATAAGTTTTTCTCCTACCATGGTCTGCCGCTCCAGCTCTCACGAATTCCATCAGTTGCTTGGAACGCCACTCTCCAAAAGGTTCAGACTAAAATTGTGACTTGGCAGGCCTCCTACCTTTCGATTGCCGGCAGACTTACTCTCATCAAGCATGTTTTAAATGCGATGCCAGAATTCATTATGTCTATGTTCCTTATGCCTGTGGGGATCAATAAGAAGCTCTCTAGAGTATTGACCAGGTTTCTGTGGTCTGGGCAAGGTAACAATAAAAAACGTCACCTTGTGGGTTGGGAAACGATAAGGCTACCACAGAATAGAGGGGGTTTGGGGATTTCGGATTCTAGGTTAAGAAGTATTGTCCTGGTTGTTAAGCAAAGTTGGCTTGCGCATCAATCGGGGTCCCCTTGTGCGAATTTCCTTCAGGCTAAATATGGATCAGTGGAGTCTTTGTTTGGGGGTTGGCACACAATTAGGTCGCCCATTTCGCATCTGCGGAGATCGTGGATTCAAGCTTGGTCTGCTGTGTGGGGTGGTGAGGGCGACGACGTCGCTCAGAGCCAGTTCCTTTGTAGAGCGATCACCCCGAATGACTCCGTTCGCACTAAAGACACCTACCTTTCTCTCCTTCCGACAGGTGTGAATCGGTTCCAGATGAGAATTATCTGGGGCAAAGGTCCTCCTCCGAGAGCACGCTTCCTTGCTTGGCTTATTTTGCATGATCGGGTGCAGACAGATAGCTTCCTCAAGTCTATAGGTTTCTGTATTGTGAGTAAATGTGTTCTCTGCGAGAGGGCCGAGGAATCTGCGTTGCACCTATTCTGGGAATGTCAGGTCTTTCAAGATATCTTTAAGGGTACCTGGAATAAACCGGTCGTGTCCGTGCGCCAGGAGTCTTTCGTTGTAGACCTCTTGTGGGGACCCCAGCCGGTTCGTAGATGTAAAAGTTGGCGGATCATTTGGAGAACTTGGTTGCTCTCTTCCTGGTGGGCCGTTTGGATGTCGCGCAACAATGCTATTTTCAGGCAGACCCCGGTTAATTTCAACAAGTTAGTAAATTATATTTTGGCGGATGTATACGCATCGTTATGCATATGCCTTCCGGATCTTCAACGCCACTTGCCGCTAAGGCCTCCCCCGGATCCGGACTGATCGCCTCGGATTTTATCTGTATTTTGTGTCTATTTTTGGCTTATGTGTTCTTTGTCTTGTTTGTCGGTTTCAACGGTTGTTGAACCTGTTGTAATGTTGATATCTTTGATTCGGCTCTCTCTCTCTCTCTACCTATTGTGAGAGAGATCTTCGTTATATAATTTTCCATAATACAAGAGGATACACATAAATTGCCAAATAAAAAAAAACAATTACAAGTTTTCAATAGTAAATTAACTTCTCATCCAAGATGTATCTTCTATCTTTTCAATTTGATAATCTTTCTTGATCTTCAAGTCTTCTGTTATTGAAAACCTTGAGCTCTTGTTGAATTCTTGGTTTCATCTAGAGATCACGACACAATAAAAAACTTGATATGAATCCGGACTTGGCTTTGGACCTTCGGTGTGTGTGCTAGCATCCTCAACAAGGACACCATTGCCAGTTTAACTTTGAATAATTTATCTTAAGTTCAATTTTCTAACACCAATGACGGAGGTCAGAACAAACACACTCCCCTGGAAGCATAATAGCACACGCAGGCATTATTGACTGGCAGCAAAATTATTCTAGAAGGGCTGTCACACATGTGAGTGCCAGTGCAGTATGTGTTATCATCTACCGTATCATGGATGTCCTTTGCTAGATGTTCTCATTGCCTTTTATCAATGGTATAATAATAGTGTTGGTGGTGGGGACCTGTGTCAGATCCCCATTAAACTTGTATTTCATTTCTCGGTAAAATAAACACCAGCATAGATAAATATTTGCCAGCCTACTGCCTGCAGATTTTAGATCTGAGCCTGCGTTATAATTGGTTACCTTTACTGACCACTCTTCAAGCACATCAGTGAAATGCGAAAGTGCTACTGCAGTGGCATGATGGCTGGTTCACAATTTTATCCCATCTATTTGTGTTTGTGTAATGCCCCATAAATCACCTATGAACTTGTGAAGTTACTTTCAATTGTTGCGTATCATTTGTAAGCAACAAAATGATTCGCATGCTAGGATGCTTTCATGGTTTTGTGTTTCTACGATATTGTAGGTCATTTCCATGTAGTGAATCCTAGAGAGAGAGGGGGGGGGGGGGGGGACCAGAGAGGGGAAGACCAAATACATCTATTACTGTAGGTATGAGTTCATTTTAATAGAAAAGCTGTTTTTTTGCATTTATTATGTAGATCCCACCATATATTTCTTAGACATGTTTGTTTCACCATTCGTAGGAAAGAGGGTGTATTTCTTATGAAAGAGTCAAAGAGAGCCGCTTTCCAATAAAAGGGCATGAAACAAACGCCCCCCTTAGAGGCTATAAAAGACAGTTCCAAGAAGAGCTAGATGGCTGCTCCGTTCATTTTAGTGATTGAAAACGACATTGCGATCACATGAGCTGAGATAACTGCAGCTCTCTCTCTCTCTCTCTCTCTCTCTCTCTCTCTCTCTCTCTATATATATATATATATATATATATATATATATATATATATATATATATATATATATATATATATATAAAGATAATATAAATGATTGATTCCAAGAAGAGCTAGATGGCTGCTCCGTTCATTTTAGTGATTGAAAACGACATTGCGATCACATGAGCTGAGATAACTGCAGCTCTCTCTCTCTCTCTCTCTCTCTCTCTCTCTCTCTCTCTCTATATATATATATATATATATATATATAAATGATTGATCAGTGGCACTGTTGTTATTCCTTGAAAATACAAAGTCGGTCGTGTCTTTATTTCATTGCAAGAAAGTTGTAGATTCTGACCATGCATAAAATTTTCCATGTAATTTTATGTACATACTATGGAAGTACTTGGGTGGCATCCACGTCCTCCGTAGAGACTTGCAGTCTTTCCCCTCTTTTTCTGGCCCTTAATAGAAAAAGAAAAACCTTTCTCTTACCATTAATATTCCCTTCCTGTTCCTTACATAATTTCCTTTCATTCGGGGCTCAAAAAATCACTACCGAGCCCACTGCCATACTGTATTTGATACTTGCTCCTTTTCTCCCCCTTCAATCCCACAATCTCTTGGGTCCCTCTCATGTCAGGATGACCCCTTAGCATATTTGAAGAGAACTGCTTGTGATTTGTGAAACGTGTGCTGCACCTCCCATAAATGATTTTTTTAAGTCATTTCTTTACGAGACAACACGATTGGCAGCCCATTATGAGGCAGAGGAAATGGGCCATACTGAATTCCATCCTGTGACCCCTGGACGGACCACCTGAAATCCAAAGACATGAGAAAGGGACTAGTGAGAAGGCTGGACCAATGGGTATTTCCTTATTCGTACGTAAGAAAACCATGTTGGCTAGACCAATCATAAAGTTGGTGTATCAAACGGTGCAAAGTTTCTCACCTGTATTTTGTGGTTATGTGATGGAGGAGTACCAACATCTCCAGCTTTGCTAACTCGTTCCCTGGACAAGAGTGGATCCCATTTCCAAATGGCAAGAAGGTATGGGCCTTGGGAGTAACCTGTTGTAGAAAAATGCCCTTTGGTGAGTACAAATGAAAAGAATGGAAACGAAGAATAAAAATCTATCCATTTTCAGCAAGATTTTTACCTCAAATCTTGAAGGATCGAATTTTTCAGGATCAGGAAAAATATCAGGATTATGGTGAATGTTCCTGAACAAAGGCAAGACCTTCCATCCCTTTGCTATCAGGTAACCTGAAACATACAAACAAACGAGGGGAGACCCATTCAGAAGTCAATAGACTTGCCCATCATAAAATATGCAGAAAATGACTAGTTAATGCTTCTATTTCTCATCTAACAACACACAAAACCCATTTTAGGAGTAAAATATCAGTAGTCTTGGCAGTTGCTTGAACACCAACAGAAACGTGTCCACAGAAAATATGATGCTACTTTTGTGGCCAAGACCAACCTAAATATTAATATGCTATCATGAAAATAAAAATCAATGGCATTCTACCAACCTTCATATTCAACATCTTCCACCCACATATCATCACGAAAAAGAAAAAAAGAAATCAATGATACGCTACCAACCTTCATATTCAACATCCTGCACAGCTTCTCTGAAGGTAAATGATAGAACTGTGGCTACCCTCATCGATTCCATTATCACCCGAGATGTTAAAGGCATGTTCCTTGTATCTGCCCAAGTCAGAGCTTTGTCTCCATTACTGATCTCTTTAGCCCTCCTTATAGTCTCTTGTTCCTCCTGAACATCACAAAGCAGAATTCCTTACATCATACTCTATACTAAAACCAACATGAAAGAAGAAGAAACTCAAAAACACAATACAGAGAAGCAAAAAGCGAAAAAGGAGGACTGAAACATACCGTGACTGCTTTTAGAATAGATGGGTTCTCTGCTAAATACTTGAGGATCCATGTGAGCACACTAGCTGTAGTATCTCTGGCTGCAAAGATCACCCCAATAACATTGTCTGCAATCTGAGTGTCAGTGAGGGCTTCTTTCTCACTCATGAATGAACTCAGCAGATCATTATGTTGCTCTGTTTGTTGCCTTCTAGAGGAAATAACGTTAGCCAAGATCAGACTCAATTTCTTCCTTGCCTTCATTGCTTTGTTGAAGAGAGTACCAGGCAGATTAACCGGCATAGAATTGTACCCCTTCTCTAAGACATAGTACAGCTTCTTCAGCTCTGCTCTGTCGAAATACTCATCTTTTCCAAAAATCGAAAGCAGAGCAACGTTGAGAGCATACTGCAATGAAATCAAACGATATTACAACGATTGGCCAATTCATAATTTAATGTAAAAAGTGAAGGTGAAGGTGAAAGTTTTGAGTGTGTCATACTGTTTTCATCTCCAGGAAAGCAGTTACAGATTGGCCATCACAAGAGCGCAGGGTGTTCAATGCAATAGAATCGATTTGAGAAACCATGTTCTTGAGTGATTCGGGCAGGAATGATCTGACGATCAACTTCCTTAATTTGGAGTGGTACTCACCCTGATGGAAGAACACGGCCTCCCTTCCCAACATCCTCATTTTGCTTGCTGGGAAAGTTGGCTTGAACAGATGAGCTTGAGTTACCAACACAAACCGAACTGCCTCAGGGCTTGCTAGCATTACACATGGGCAGCCCAGTATATGAGTCTTGAGGATGGACCCATACCTATTAGAAAGAAAACCGAAACTCATCAGAACAAATAGTTTAATTTGAGATGAAAGGAGTCAGAGAGGAACGGTACCAACCTTTTCTGTTTCTGAGAAAAGAAGGCGTTGGGGTTTTGGGAGTAGAGTTGGAAGGTCTCTCCAATATAAGGCCAGCCCACCGAACCAGGGGGTAAGGGCAGCTTGCTATACTGGCTGCGACCTTTGTGACCTGCAGAAATCAGGTCGCTAGCCCAGGAGTAAAAGAAAGGGATGAAGAACAAGAAGGGACAGAAGAAGCAGAATGCTAGTGTGATAATGATCAGAGTCATACTTGGGGGTTAACAAAACCCACTTTCGGTTGGTGGATTGAATGGATTGAGAATAGAAGGAGGTATTTATAAGCAAAACCGAGCCAGGGATTGGGAAATCAATACAGCTCGAATCCACCCACAGAATCTCGCTTCCAGCTCAGGAGAGAGAGAGAGAGAGAGCCAACGTGTGTGGATAGAGAATGAGAGTGGAGAGATGAACGTGGTACTACCCTCTTTTGCTACCTCCACTAAAAGTCAGTTTCTCTCTATGATTAGTGCTGAGACAAAACAAAGAGAAAAAGAAAAAACATTAATAAAAATAAAAAATAAATAAGAGAAGGTGGGGAAGCGTGCCAACCTGCGTCAGCAAGAAGGGAGGGATTGCCCAGAGATCTCTCAGCCAGGTTTTGGATTCCTCGACACCACCAAAACCAAATCTCACCCCCCTCCCCTCCCCCCCCTAACTTTCCAAGCCCCATCTGCTGTGCGGCGCGTGTCCCTCTTCCTCGTTTTCTCTTTTCGAGCTGTCGATCTTTTTCTTTTTATTCGACAGAAAGCTGGGGTTAGTCGTACTCCTACCGGTTATACAACCATATACTATTGGGATTCGAACTTGCAACGTCCCAACACAAGGCTGCCGATTTTTCTTTTTACAGCACAGAAACCAGGTTAACTTTGCACCTCCTTTCTCTTGAGTCTTATCATCTTGGGAACTATGTCACAAGGATACTTGTCCTTTTATGTACAACTCATGTTGAAAACTTTCTAAGTTGCCTTTTGCACCTCCTTTCTCGAGCCTTATCTTGGAACCTATTTCTCACTGATACTTCATTTTAACGCAATGTTGTCAGTTTCAGTGCCAAAATTTTCAGTATCAGTAGAAAATCGATACGCCTCACTCTTGAATCAGTTATTTTTTGATAAATAAAAAAACTTAAAATTATTTTTAATGGATTTAACATGTGTCACGTTCTGATTGACATGTAATATTTTTTAATTATTTTTTTTGGCCGGTATCGGTATCGATACAGGGCCGTTTACAGATACTGACAACATTGGTCCGTATCCATGTGACATGGCTTGGAACTAACCTTTCAAATCATCTTATCTCATTAGTGCATGCATCTATGTAGATTTTTGTCATATCAATCAATAGACCCCCGAGTGAGTGGTTGGGTAAGATGAGCTGAAGCTAGACTCATGATGATTTATGTGAGGTCTAATGTCCAAATCATAGTCACCGATAGATACAAGAAGTGGAAAGGGGGAAGTGACCCCTTAAAAGAATAGAACGAAGCACGAATAAGGATCCTTTTGTAAAGTGATTGGTGCAAAGTATGGAAAGCAATAGAAAATGAATAGGAAATGACATGGAAACCGCTATGAAAAGAGGTAGAATTGACAGGAAAAGAAAAGAGGTAGAATTGACAGGAAAATACATGCAACGTTTGCTGTAATAACAGATAATATACATTAATGCAAAAAAATAAGAAAAAAAAGAGAATTGAGAGGGAAGCGAGAGAAAGCACTAAGAAAACAATTAAGAAGCGAGCAAAAAAAAAAAACAATGTATGAAGTGAGTGGGAAGTGCGCTTCTCACTAATCGCAAGCCAGTTTCCCACGCTTCTTCCTTTATGAGAATGATTTTTTGTGTAAGTGTATTTCCCCCACCTATATAGTCACTTCTCATAATTATAGTCCAGATTATAGTAATCAAGGTAAGAAGTAGATGCAAAAAGGTACAAGTTATTGTGATTGCCAACTCTCATTATTTTCTGCCTTGAATGTCGTGAACATAAGGTTAACACTGTGATCAACAATCACAGATTTTACTTTCTCAGTTGTGATTATTCATCGCCACTTTTGATAAACATGCCTTGATTTTTTTATGAAAATTTTCTCCATCCACCCTAATCAAAACACCCATCCCATGATTTGGCCCCCTCATTGTGAATGTCGCGCTCTTCTAGAAAGTATTGCTCTCTCACAATTTCTTAACTGATTTTCTCAGGTCACACAAATAAGAGGAAAATTTTCATTAAAAGAAATTTTCATATAAAAACTTTTTATATAAAATTTTCATTTTCTATGAAATTTTGTCTCACTCCCAACGTACCCGACTTGCAATTCAGCGTCCAAAAGCAGGTGCCACAAAATTTTGGTTTTTTAATTGGCACATAAATCTATGCCTACAAAAATAGTTTTAAGGCCCTTTTTTTCCTTGGGCCATTTCAAAAATAGTAGTTTTAAGCATTTTTTCTTATGTCTAATACCGTAGATGTGATCTATAGGTTTTATTTAGCGAGAACCATGACCGGAACCTGACCTGTATGCAGGTTTTTTCAGTGATCCAAAATCAATGGAGATGTAGATACCGGTTTTTTTATTCATAAAAACATGTTTTTTCATCGGAAAAACATAATTCAAAAGTCGATTTCCACTAAATCGATCATGTTAAAAACATCTAACGGTTCAGATCTATCGTAAAACACTTAAAACCTATAAGGCAGAATGGGGCAAAATAAAAAATGAGGCCTAATATATATATATATATATATATATATATATATATATATATATATATATATATATATATATATATATATATATATATATATATATATTATACAATGCTTTTTTTTTGAAAGGCAAGATGAGGTTTAGCAAATTCTTACCGTTTGTATAACAATACCATTGGGATTCGAACTTGCAACGTCCCAAAACAAACACTACAAGAAAAACTCTAATTAGAGACAAAAATTTGCGGCAGATTTTTTCCGTTGCAAATTTGCGACGGATTAGCTAGAGAAAATTATCCGTTGCTAACATTCGAATTAATTGCAGAATTAGCGACGGACCAAATTCCATTGCGCATCCATTGCGACTTAGCGACAGATTCACGATGAAAACATTCTGTCTCAAACTTCGTCGCAACTTCGCGACCGATGATCAACATAAATTTTCTGTCGCTACTCCGTCATAAATTTACAACGAATGCGCGATAGAATTTTGTCATCGCTAAATTTCCCGTAAATCCCTAATGCGAGCCTCTTTTCCCTTTTCTGTTTCATTTGTCGCCCTCCCATCGCCCTTCGACCTCCCACCGCTCGTCGACCTCCCGTCTTCCATCGACCTCCCATCGCCTACCTGCTACCCGTCTACCTCCTATTGCCCGGCTGCTCGCCGCCCACTCGACCGTCGCCTGTCGACCTCCCATCGCCTGCCTGCCGATCGACGACCTCCTCTATCGACAACCTCTCGTTCCCTCTCCCGTTGCAGGAGGGCCGACGACCCCAGCCCGCCGGCTGGTAACCCTCTTCCTTTCCCCTATGCTGGAGCCCCCTCCTTCCCCCCCATGGTTGTCGGAGGGCCAGCAGAGGCCGAACAACCTCTGTCGGGCTCTTCCCACTCGTCTGTAGTCGATGGGGGCTGGCAGAGGCCCCGATCGCCTCTGCCAGGCCCTTCCCTTGCCCTGATCTTCGGCAGGACATGGGGCTTCACCCCTATCCTTTCAAATGTCGACAGGGCCCCCCTGTCCTCTTGACTTCTCATGCAGTGGGGCTCTGCCCTGCTGCCAGAGAATGATCAGTAGGGGGAGAAGCCCCCTGCCCTTTTGTTTTCCCTGGCAGGGGTGACTTCTCCTCCCTGTCCTTGATAATTTCGACATGGGGGGAAGCACCAAAGCCCCTTGTCTGTTTTCCCGGTAGGGGGCAGATCCTCCTGTTGGAAAATTTTGCCTCGGCAGAGGGCCAGCGCCCCTGCCTGTATCGCTTTCAGTAGAGGGCTACGTCTCCCTGTCCGGGCTCATTTCCGATAGGGGGTGTCACCTTCTTTGTCATTCGGTAAATAACAATCGTTTTAACACAGTGTCTCCTGCAGATTCCGCAACGGATCCCGTTTGTGCCCCGTGGCCTATGATAAGTAAGTGACAAAAGCAATGAAAATCGGGTAAATACTCGTGGTGAGTAAGTGATGCATATACATCATAGGTTATTTAATTTCTTGGATGAAACACTTTTCTGTTCACACACTCACTTAGTTGTGGATATCTAGGACTGCTTTGATGGAGTTCGGAGATCATGCTGAGCATTATTTTAATGTATAAAAATAGAAGTGTCATTTTTGGAGTTCGGATTCCATGCTAGTCATGGTATTAGTTAGCGATATATTGGAGTATGTTTGTTGCAGGTACATGTTTGACATTGTTTTGATATGAATGATTTGAATGTATTATAATGTTTGATGTGATTATATTCATGCTTGCATGAAGTTACTTTCAATTTAATTATGACTTCCATGTGAAATTGTATCATGAAAACATGTTTCAAATGAATGTACGTGTTATGAATGATTTTGTATATGAAAATGAATAATAAGTTATCAGTGCTTCAAACATGCTTCAAATGAATAGTCTTCCTCTCGAGTATAAAAGTTTTGTGACCTCCATCACCACTAATCTGACCCTGTATACCTTCATAGATCTATATGATTTGCTTCTTAATCAAGAAAAATGTGTGTTGCTTGTTCATGTCAAACCTTCTAAAATGCCTGAACCTCAGCAAATTGCCTTCACTGCCTTCAGGGGTCGCGGTCGTGGCCGTGGCAAGGGCCAAGAGAGAAATCCCTCTCAAAACCCACCTAATAGAAACTCAGTTGCCGAAAATCATGGTGGCTGTGGGGTAGTCACCTATCAATACTATGGAAAATGTGAACATATTGCCAAATTCTGCTATGATATCCCTTAAACATTCTTTGCCATGTCACTTCAGTAATCCACCGATGACTATTGGTATCTTGACACTGGTGCTACGAATAATCTAACTATGGATGACCAACAACTCTCTAATAAATCCCAGTACCATGAGAGTGAACAAATCATGATTGACAATAGTAAGATGCTTTGCATCTCCCACACTGGTAATTTTGTTTTGAAATCTTATGGCTCTTCCTTTGATTTAAAAAATGTTCTTCATGTTTCTGATATCACGAAAAACCATTTATCTGTGATCCAATTTACTGACGATAATGATTGTATTTTTAAATTCATAACCTTTGAATTCCTTGTCAATGACCGTCAAATAGGCAAGATTCGTCTTAGGGGACCGAAATCCAATGCAAGAGTTTATCCAATTAAAACTGACGATCCTATGAAAGTGGCGGCTTATATAAGAAAAGTGGCATCCTTTGATCCCTGTTATCAATGTCTCAGACATGCAAATAAGAAGATTGTCTCTTACTTAAACTCTAATCATGCTATTTCTGTTAATAAAAATAAAATAATAAAAGTTTATGAGAGTTGTCTTGTTGGGAAAGCTCACAAACTTCATTTTGGTCACTCTTTTTCTTCTACATCATCACCACTTGAACTTCTCCACACCGATGTCTGAGGACTTGCTCTGGTCTCTTCCCGAGATGGTTTTCATTTTTATCTTCTTATAGTAGATGATTTTTTTCATTTTTCATGGCTTTTTCTTATGCATACTAAGTCTCAAAAGTTTGATTATTTTAAGTTTTTCAAGCATATCACTGAAAAGCAATTTCAACTCCCTATCTGTGCTTTTTAATCTGATAATGGAGGCGAATTTACTAGTCATGATTTTGAAAACTTTTTACGTGATAATGACATACTTTATTGGTTTTTGTGCATGCATACACCAGAATAGAATAGGCTCATTGAGCACAAATATCAGTATGTCGTTGAAACTAGGCTCAGCTTGTTACACACCTCTTATTTGTCCTATCCCTTCTAGGTAAATGCTTTTCATACAACCGTCTACATTATCAACTGTCTTTCAACCTTGGTGCTCAATCATAAGACCCCGTATGAACTTCTCTTTCACAAACCTGCTGACTATCACTATCTTCGTGTCTTTGGTGCAGGTTGCTATCCACTTTTGACTCCCTATTATACCTCTAAATTTCAGCCCAAAACCACTCCCTGTGTTTTTCTTGGCTATGTCTCTCGTCACAAGGGTTATCTTTGCTTTAATCCCTTTCAAAACTGCACATATATCTCTTGTCATGTTTACTTTGACGAGTTTGTCTTTGGGTCAGTCTCTCCCTCTGCTCATCCTCCTTCACCTTACCTTTGCGAATGGGGTCTGTCTCAATCTGTCATCTTACTCCCATCTTGATCCTCCTCATCGGCTTTTACCCATTTTGACAGTTCCTTCTGCTATTCATGTCTCCTTTGATCTGACTATCTTGTCTTCCCTTGTGATCCAACTTCTTGATAATGACCCACCCGACTCTCATCTGCCATCACCCTTCTCTTTTATTAATCCTTCTTCTCCTCTTATTTACTCTATCATTAGTCGGCCAACTAACCATACCCACCCTATGATCACCCACTTTATGACCAACTCTCTTAAACCCTGTGCATTCTTCAATACCTGCTACCCACTCTCACCCGAACCCACTTCATTTAAACAGACCAGCCTTGATCCCAAGTGGTGCACGGCTATGCAGGATGAGTTTCACGCACTCAATCTTAATCATACTTGGCATCTCATTCCTCCTCAACCTTACTATAATGTCATTGGTTCCAAGTAGTTTTTTTGGATCAAATGGCATGTTAATGGCTCGATGGCTCACTATAAGGCTCGTCTCGTTGCTAAGGGTTCTCATCAATAAGAAGGCATCAATTTTTTTGAAATCTTCAGTCCCGTTGTGAAACCCACTACTATACGCATTGTTCTTGCTTTTGCATTTTCTTCAAACTGGTCGATTCACCAATTGGATTTTAATAATGCCTTCTTAAATGATTTACTTTTTGAAGATGTTTACATAGCCCAACCTCTAGGTTTTGAAGATTCTTCTTACCCTTAGCAAGTATGCAAGTTGGATCGGGCCCTGTATGGTCTCAAGTAGGCTCCCTATGCCTGGTACTAGCGTCTCAGCTGTTATCTTCAGTCTCGCAGATTTTGTATCTTTCTTTTTGATGCCTCATTATTTATTTTTCAAGATAGCGGTCTGGTTATCTATCTAGTGATCTATTTTGATGATATCATCATCACTGACAACTCTACTCTTGCTATTAAACAGTTGATTCATGGTCTCAGTCTTGCCTTTTCCATAAACGATCTTGGACACTTAATATTTTTTGGGTATTGAAGTTCATTATGCATCCTCAGGTCTTTTTCTATGTCAGTGCACATATGCTCTTACTTTACTCCGCCATGCTACTATGGTCAATGCGAAGCCGATCTCTACTCCTCTAAGCTCCACTACTCGGTTATCCAAAGATGATGCTCCTCTCTTTCATGATTCTACTTTATATTGGAGCATCATGGGCGGGTTATAATATCTCACTATCACTAGGTCTGACATTGTTTTTGCGGTCAACAAGGTTTGCCAGTTCATGCATCACCCAACGGTTACTCACTGGTCAGTGGTCAAACACATTCTATGCTATCTTAAGAATACCATTCAACATGGTTTGTTTTTTGCACGATCGTCTTCTCTCTAACTCAGCACCTTCTCTGATGCTGACTGGGTTGGCAACCTGTATATATATATATATATATATATATATATATATATATATATATATATATATATATATATATATATATACAGGTTGAGCTGCGCTGCTGGCCTAGTTCGGGCTGAGCTTGGGCATAATTTAGAAGCCCAAGGCCAGCCCAGCCCGCGGGCTGCCCAGCCATTGCCCATCCCTACCAAATTTAAACCACGTAAATCTGGTATTTTGTTTCTCGGGGGCTTGTTGACTCCTTTTGCAAGGACAAGTCAATTCGATTCCTTTTTTCTTCTGTGGCCCCGAGTCTCACAGGTCAGGTCTTCCTGTTTACTTTTTAGAGTTTTTTCTCTTCTCAACATTTCCATTATACTTTGTTTTTACAACAAAATAGAATATAAATGATGTATACTTTTATTTTGTTGTAAAAATGAGGTAGGGAATAAAGATATAATTCTTTTTTATTTTTTTTTAGGTGTGAAATCTTGGTAAATTGTAGGCCTTTTGTTTTTTCAACCTCTATCAAATCTGACATGTTAGAAAGACATGATGCAAAGGTCAGTTTCTACTAAACTTAACATGTATGTACATCCTGGTCTGGTATAAAATTTCACAAACTATACTCCGATCCATGTATTAATTGGACCTCAAGGTCTGGACCCGGGTCTTAATCGGGTCTTCTTATTTGTCACCATACTCAAACCATATAGGGTTCAGTCCTGGTCGAGTTTGGGTAAACCAAACCCGTTGACACCCCTACCTACAAGGGGTTAAGGGTTAACCACTTGCCTTGTCTTTCACCAAGATTTGGGTCAGCTTCTCTGAATGAGAATAGAGGTGTCAACGGGCCAGGTTTGGTTCGGATCCAGGTAGAACCAGACCTGGCCCCGATTTTTTGGTATGGCATTGGGTTCGGAACCAAGTTTAATCGAACCTACCATAAGAGAAACCATACCCAGACCCGATAAAAACTACATGAACCAGACCCGGGCTATACCTGGTAAAATAATATTTGTTTTATCATTTTTACATTAAAAATTGCAAGTCTTAATCGAAACTCAGGTCGAGTATAAAATTTCACAAACTATACCTGAATCCATATATTAATCTGATCTTCTGTTCCAGACCTGGGTCGTCTTATTTATCACCATACCCAGACCCTATAGGTTTTGTGCGGGTCAGGTCAGAGTAAACCCGACCCGTTGGACACCCCTAAATGAGAACCTACAGCTCTTCAAAGGGTCAGCTCCAGCTGACATCACAAGTCACAACAGAGTAAGATACCACTTTGGCAAAGGCCTACCCCAAAGCCACGTAACACAGGCTGCCAAAAATAAAAAAGATTAATTTGGGCACAACCCCATTCCCGTTCGTCAAAAAACAAAGAGGAAGAAACCAATTAAATATGATAAAAAAACACATATTACAGGGCGTGGGAATAAAAAAAAAATTATAGAAGCGACATGATGATTTCATATGAGCACAACTGTGATGGAAATAATAGTTTTTTACAGTGCCAACGATAAGAGGAGAGTAAAGTTTGGAATTCAGAGTTGGCAGTCTCTACTTTCATAATGTTTTAAAGCTATATCTCATAGCTTCCCAGTGGGTTCAAAGCAAAGGTGACCACGATTTTTTATGTTGCTGACGAGTCTGTGGCTGCAGCGGAGGGATGTGCCGCGGTACTCACCATACAACAGATAGAGGAGAACTCTAATATTAAATGATGAAATGTGCAAGTGGACCTTCACTATGCATATTATAACGAAGCAGGTTATATGTTACCCCCCACGAAGAGGGCATCTCATGCTCGGGGGTCCCAAAAAGCACCATGTATTTAAGCATGTGCATATCGTATCCTCATGTTTGTCAGCATTAATTAGCGTTGGAGTTTGATGTGATTGCAAAGACTTAAGTACCCTCTCATCCATTGGTACCAAAAAAAATGATGATTCTAGAAATGGAGTGTTTGTAAAGACTTAAAGTGCCCCGAAGATGATTATTTAAAACTCAGTCTCTACACTGCAGGATTATCTGAGAAAGAAATCTCCCCTGGAGGAGGCCATGAACATCAACCCTCTCTCTCCCTTATCTTTCTGCTTTTGTGCACATCCAGCAGAAGATCCTACATTGCTCCATCAAGTACCGACTGACCTGCACATTGACTGTTGTGGAGCCTGATTCAGAGTTTTTACCCTTACAGGAGGAGGGTTTGGGGGCTCCTCTCAGCGTGGGTAGCATCATTCAACTAAATGAGTTGTGGATCCTGATTCAGAGTTTTTACCCTTACAGGAGAGGGGTTTGGGGGCTCTTCCTAGCGTGGGTAGCATTATTCAACTTGAAGAGTTGTGGATCCCGATTCAGAGTTTTTACCCTTACAAAAGAGGGGTCTGAGGGCTCCTCCCAGCGTGGGTAGCATCATTTAACTTGATGAGTTGTGGAGCTTAATTCAGAGTTTTTGCCCTTACAGAAGGAGGGTTTGGGGGCTCCTCCCAGCGTGGATAGCATCATTCAACTTGATGAGTTGTGGAGCCTGATTCCGAGTTTTTGCTCTTACAAAAGGGGGGTTTGGGGGCTCCTCCCAGCATGGGTAGCATCGTTTAACTTGATGAGTTGTGGAGCCTAATTCATAGTTTTTGCCCTTACAGGAGGGGGTTTGGGGGCTTCTCCTAGCGTGGGTAGCATCATTCAACTTGATGAGTTATGAAGCCTGATTTAGAGTTTTTGCCCTTACAAAGGCAGGGTCCCGGAGCTCCCCCTGGCACGGGTCCCGCTGCGCGATCAGCGGACGGGGGTCTAGGGGGGGCTGCCCCTAGCGGGGGGCTCGTGGGGCAGCGCCCCCCCGGACCAATTTTTTTTTAGAATGAAATGACCATAAAAATTGTTGAAAATTTACAGGAATAAACTAGACTAATTAACAAAGACACCACTTTTTATAGATTTGGAATATGACCTTCGATTAGGGAGATATGACTCTGACAAGTTGGTCCTAATTTGGGTAGCAATTTACAACAATTTGCTTACTGAATAACACTACAAATCGCTATAGTGAGATCCAACAACACTATAAATCGTTCTGGGGCTTGATGGAGACTCAAAAATACTACAAATCGCTATAATGATTTGCAGAAGACACTACAAATCGCTATTAGAAGACCAGATAACACTATAAATCACTGTGGAGCTTGTTAGAGACTCAAAAATACTACAAATTACTGTAAGTAGGCTCGACAATACTACAAATCGTTGTTAGAAGGTCGGATAACACTATAAATCATTGTTGGGCTCGTTGGAGACCTGAAAACACTGCAAATCACTGTAGGAAGGCTCAACAATAGTACAAATCATTGTTGAAAGACCGGACAATACTATAAATTGTTGTGGGGCTCGTTGGAGACCCAACAACATTAAAAATCGTTGTACGGGAGTCATTGAAAAAATCGTGAGAAAGAAACATAAAAAGAAAAATAGAAAAATCGTGGGAAGGGGTGTTACGAAAACCTCGAGCAAGAAACAACCGAAGGAAACATGAGCCCCACGATTAAACAAAATGCTTTATTGCTCTTTTTTGATAGTTAAAAGAGGGAAAGAAAATAAAAAAATTATACAAGGCCCCAAAAAAGTTTGGTCCGGGGGGGCCAAAAAAATTATACAAGGCCCCCCTGGACCACCGTCCGCTGACCGCGTAGCGGAACCCACGCTGGGGGGGAAGCCCGCGGACCCCCCTTTTGTAAGGGAAAAAACTCTAAATCAGGCCCCACAACTTATCAAGTTGAATGATGCTACCCACGCTGGGAGGAGCCCCCAAACACTACAAGAAAATACGTTGTTAGCGACAGACTTTAGCGACGAAATATTTCTACCTCTAGTTAGCGACATATTAACGAGCGAAAAACATTCGTCGCTATAATGAATGAAGCTTATGAAAATAGCAACGGAATATAGTTCGTCGCTAATTAGCGACGGATTTTGCGATATATTGTTTTGTCGTTACGGCCGCAACATTTGGCGACGATGTTTGCGACAAAAGTTGTTCCGTCGCTAATTAGCGACAAACGTGGCGACAGACTATAGTCCGACGCTCATTTCGTAAATTTGATTTACGTTGGCTTAGCGACGGAATTAATCTGACGCTAAGCCGTCGCTAATTTTTGAATAACCCTAATTCAAGACAGCTTTTCTTTTTCTTCTTTCGCTGCTCCCGCTGCCGCCGTTCGCCAGTTCCGACTGTTCGCCCGCTCTCGCCGTTTGCCCACTCCCGCCATTCGTCGGTCCCACTCCCGCCGTTCGCCGATCCCACCGTCCGCAGCCCCTGCCGCCCGGAGACAGGTAAACGACCCCCCCCCCCCCACGCGTTTTATATTAGGGGGTCGACCCCGTGCTTTTTTCGGCAGGGGGTCGACCTTCTGCCTGCTCAGGCAGAGGGGCGACCCCCTGCTGTTCCGGCAGGGGGTCGACTCACTGGCGGAAAGGCTGGGGGTCGACCCCCTGCCCGAACAGGGGGTCAGTTAACCTCCTATGTTCCGTAAGGGGGTCGACCCCCTGCCGGAACAGCAGGGGAGTCGACCCCTTGTCGGAACAACTTTTTTTTTGTGGTGACTTCATTTTAAAACATCGTTTTTTGTGCAGATTTTTCAACAAAACCAACTCATGCTCAGCCACCTGTGGTAAGTAAGTGACAAAAACAATGCAAATCCGGTAAATACCCGTGGTGAGTAAGTGATTCAAGTGTATCACATGTTATTTAATTTATTAGATGTAACACTTTATTGTTCACACACTCACTTAGTTGTTGATATTTAGGGTTGCTTTGTTGGAGTTCGGAGATCATGCTGAGCATGATTTTAATGTATGAATATGAAAGTGTTCTTATTTTAGAAGTACGGAGTCCATGCTAGGCATGGTAGTAGTTAATGAGATATTGAAGTGTATTTGTTGCAGGTACATGTTTGTCATTTGTTTGATATGAATGATTACGATGTATTGCAATGTTTGATGTAATTGTATTCATGCTTGCATGTAGTTACTTTCAATTTGATTATGACTTCCATGTGAAATTGTATAATGAAAGCATGCTTCAAATGATTGTATCGTGTCATTAATAGTTTGCACATGAAAATACTAAGTTATCAATGCATGCATCAAAATTTTAGTTATTGTATGACATCATATATTGCATGATAAATTTGATATTTTCTGCATCGTAGCAATCTGATTGTTCTCTTTTAATTCATTAGGCTATTATTCGTAACATCATAAGAAAATGACTGCAAACCGTGAATGGATGTACCGTAGGATAGTGGACAATGAGTTATCGCATGAATATATAGATGGTGTTGAAAGTTTTATTGAATTTGCAACGGCAAGTGTCAGTATAGTGGATCCCACAGGTCAAATTAGGTGTCCCTGCAAGATTTGTAAGAATAATCGATTTATAGAACCTCATAGCGTTAGACATCACCTATACATGAAGGGTTTTGTGAGTGATTATCAAAACTGGACGTTTCATGGAGAAGAATTTAGAAATGATTTTGATGCACGGGTGAATGTGGTGCACGATAATCTATATACGGATTTGATATTTGATGCCGCAGGAACAGAACTGGGTTCTGCTATGAGTTCTAGTGATGTAAGAACTGCCGTAGATGAAGAATCACCAAATGATGCAGCTAGTAGATTTTATGATTTACTTAGAGATGCTGATGAGCCACTTTGGAACTGTTGCGAGAGTCACACTATCTTGTCTGCAGTTCTTCAACTAATGAATTTGAAGTCCGAGTATAATTTGAGTCAATCATGTTTTGACCGTTTGTGCATGATTGTGAAGAGTATGTTGCCCAAAGATGAGAAATTGCCACAAAATTTCTATCGTGCAAAAGTTATGGTCAACGTTCTAGGTATGGGTTACAAAAATATTGATGCTTGTCCAAATCACTGCATGTTGTATTTCAAGAAGCAGGAAAACAACATATCATGCCCGTCATGTGGGCATCCTCGGTTCAAGCCAAAGACAAGAGGCAATGGTAGCACAAGATCAAAGGAAGTTTCATACAAGTCGATCTGCTACTTTCCTATCACTCCTAGATTGCAGCAATTGTATATGTCTTCAATGACAGTTAAACACATGAGATGGCATGCAAATAAAGTTCGACATGATGAAAACAAGATCACGCATCTTGTTGACGTTGAATCTTGGAAGAACTTTGATCGTACTCATCATAACTTCGCAATGGAAGTGCAAAATGTTAGACTCGATCTATGTACAAATGGATTTAATCCATTTTGGGGTAGATCAACTCCATACTCATACTGGCCAGTATTTGTAACTCCATACAACCTTCCACCAAGCTTGTGTATGAAACGTTCAAATCTTTTCTTGTCTCTGTTAATCTCTGGTCCACCTCACTTGGCCAAAATCTTGATGTATATTTAAGGCCATTGATTGATGAACTAAAACTACTGTGGGATGACGGTGTTACCACATATGATGCCCACAAAAAATAAAATTTCAACATGAAGACCGTTGTTCTATGGACAATCAGTGACTTTCCTGTATATGGTATGCTATCTGGTTGGAGCACACATGGGAGGTTGGCATGTCTGTGTTGTATGGAGGATTCCAAAGCTTTTAGATTAAGGCATGGAAGGAAGCCTTGCTGGTTTGGGTGCCATTGTCGATTTCTACCCAGTGACCATCCGTTCCGACGACAAAAGAATGTGTTTAAAGCAGACACAACTGAAACGGAAGGTCAATCCTCAAGATTGTTTGACATAGAGATTTTAAGAAGATTGCGATACTTTCCAGATGTATTAATAGATGCCCGTAGTCCTACACCCTTCCGTGGATTTGAGAAGGATCATAATTGGACAAAGAAATCTATTTTTTGGGAACTACCGTATTGGCTGACCTTATTGATACGACATAATTTAGATGTGATATATGTGGAGAAAAATGTGTTCAATACAGTAATGAATGTTAAAGGAAAAATGAAGGATAATCTGAAGGCCCGTATGGATTTAAAATTAATATGTAAAAGACCAGAATTGGAACTCAAAGAGTATAATGGCAAAGTATTGAAACCAAAGGCAAAGTACGTGCTCGGACCTGATAAAATAAAACATGTATGTCAATGGTTGAGACAATTGAGATTTCCAAATGGATATGTCTCTAACATTGCTCGGGCTGTAAAGATTGACGATGAACAGTTATATGGGTTGAAGAGCCATGATTGTCATATCTTTATGCAACAATTGATACCCCTAGCATTTCATGATATGTTAGACTAACCTATATGGGGGGTATTGTCTGAGTTGAGCGGATTTTTCAGAATATTGTGCACATCGGAGGTCGTAGTATCAGATGTAAAGAATCTCAAGGACTCTGTCATCACCACTGTTTGTCTGCTAGAAAAGATATTTCTGCCAGCATTTTTCGATGTTATGGAACATTTGATCATACATTTACCATATGAACTAAGGGTTGGTGGCCCTGTGCAATATCGATGGATGTACTTATTTGAAAGGTATATGTTTTTTTATATTTGTCTCTTTAATGACAGATATTTAAAATTTGAAATGTATATTTTTGCCAGATGCATGTTCGACCTCAAAAAAAAGGTTCGTAATAAAGCAAGAGTAGAAGACTCTATTTGTGAGGCGTACACTTTAGAAGAGATTTCAAATTTCTCACTTATGTACTTCGAACATCAGATTTCAACACGTTACACATGCTCGCCCCGTAACGATGATGGAGAACAAGTAACTGTAGCTGACAAGCTGTCGATATTTCAACCACTTGGGCATGCATTTGGTAGTTGTCGATCAAGGCTCTTGACAGATCGAGAGCAAGACGCAACACACATCTATATTCTTTTTAATTGCTTTGTGATCGACCCATACATCGAGTAAGTATATGTAGACGCAACACAATTATAAATCCTTTTATGTTCTATATGTGGATACATGACTCGGTAATATAAGTATTTGTGGTTTGCAGACGATTTGATCTGGAGTTGCAAAGAGAAGTTTCACATCTCACTGATGCAGAAGTACAAAAAGAACGTGAAACTAAGTTTGTGGAGTGGTTGAAACAATTGGTAAAGAAGCTAACATAAATTTTGTACTTATAAACAACACTAAGTTACTTAATTGATCGTGATCACAATCATTGTTTATGTTTGTGCGTAGGTCCGCCATGGTGATGATAAAGATCAAGGAATATGTGATTTAGAAAATGGTCCGACCAAAGTTGTGCAATTCTACAACGGGTACATCGTAAATGATTATTGATTCCATACAAAAGATTACGGTATAAACAAATCAATGATGAATAGTGGCGTGTGTGTCAAGGGTAGCAGCTACGGTGAAAATAAACATGATTACTACGGTGTTATAGAGGAAATAATGAAGTTGACTTACTTAGGCATAAATAACAGGGTAACTTTATTCAAGTGTCATTGGTTTGATCCAATTGCAACAAGACTCGACAAAGCTTCAGGCATTGTGGAGGTGAATCATAAATCCAGGTTTGGAACATATGAACCATTCATATTAGCCTCGCAAGCTCAACAAGTTTATTATACTTCATATCCGAGTATAAAAAAGTCAGATAGAAATGAATGGTAGGCAGTTTGCAAGGTAAAGTCCAAACTATACCCTGAGTATGATCAATTACAAGAAGATGAGTTAGCTGAAGACAACGGTTACTATCAATCAGATGATGTCTATGACTTCGCTTATGGTCACGATGTTGCGCAAGATATGCATGTCATATCTCCATTGGACGATGAAACATTCATAGAGGAATGTGATCCAAATGATGTACCAAGTGGATGGGTAAACAATGAAGAAGAAGAAGAAGAAAGTCAAACAAGTGACGAGGAAGAATTCTTAAGCTAGTGAGCAAAATCTTGTAATACAAACCTCTATTTAAATGCATTGCAATACATAGAATAGAATGATTTGAATTATTTGAATGTATTGTAATACTTGATGCGAATGAATGAGTTGTATTGCAATACTTGATGTGAATGATTAAAAATTTTATTTGAATGTATTATAATACTTGATACGAATTATTCGAATGCATTGTAATACTTGATGTGAATGATTTGAATTATTTGAATGTATTGTAATACTTGATGCGAATGAATGAGTTGTATTGCAATACTTGATGTAAATGATTTGAATTATTTGAATGTATTGTAATACTTGATACGAATGATTTGAATTATTGCAATACTTGATGTGAATGATTTGAATTATTTGAATGCATTGTAATACTTGATGCGAATGATTTGAATGAATTGCAATGCTTGATGTGAATGACTTGAATGCATTGCAGTACCTGATATGAATGATTTGAATGTATTGTAATACTTGTTGCGAATCATTTGAATGTATTGCAATACTTGATGTGCGAATGATTTGAATTATTGTAATACTTGATGTGAATGACTTGAATGTATTGTAATACTTGATGTGAATTATTTGAATGTATTGTATGACATATGTTATTTGTTAGAATATGGTTCATGGAGGTTACAATGGTCGCTCATCCAGTAGTAGCCAGGCCTAGCCTTCATCTTCGCAGGCTCCTGTGATAGGTATATCATTTAACTAATTGGATGCTTGATTAATACAAATGCGCATTATGAGAATTTCTAACGTATTTTTTTTACAGATTATGTTTCGCCTATACACAACCCACCTACACCAGTTGATCACACAAGTCATGAGCCAACATATGAAGCAGGGCCTTCTCAGTCTGGCACAAGAAGACTCATTCGAATAGTGCATATCGATAATCGATCATAAGTATTTTGTTTTCAATTATTGCATATCATATAAATATTTTATATTGATAATTACTGTGTACCAATTCATGTGCAGCACGAGGTTTGAGCCACAAGAAGTAGTACGAGAGATTAGGAAATCACTTGTTCAACATCTACCAGGACCGGTTGCTCAATGAAAAGAGTACCCAAATGAGGTGTTAGACAGATTGTGATCCTCATTCATGGTATACAGTTGTTCCTCATAGTTAATGTGTTTTATATTTAATATTTTTAAGTAATGTCTACTAACTTTTTGAAAATATTTGCAGGCTTCGAATCGCTTCGCAACTACGGTGGAAGAAACTTATGCAAGGAAGGTGTGGCAGACGGTGGCTGTCAATCGATTTGTAGACATGCTGCATAATATGAAGACTGCAGCAAAAAAAGCATCTGGCGTAATAAATGATCCACTACAGTGGAAGGGCCATGGCCCTATTACTATCAGGAGAGATTATTGTGATGAAATGTGCGATAAGTGGGCGGGAGATGCATTTCGAAATCGCTTTGCAAAGGCTGCACAAAATCGAGCGAAAATGCCCGAAGCCCATCTACACACAGGTGGATCTAAGACATTTTGGAGCCACCTGAAGAAAATGATAACTCATCAATATATAATATTAATTTTATAAGTATTGTTGCAAACTTGTGAACTAAATCTTTTGTCCTTTAACTTCGCAGGAAGCAGAAAAAGGAGGCATTGTGCCATATAAGGATATGTTTGTTGAAACACATAAACGAAAGACCACGGGAGTATTCGTATCAAAGAAGGCGAGAACGACAATGGTATGTATTTATTCTATTAATAATCATTGCAATATGCAAGTTATCATAATGTTATCATTAATTATTAATGCATACTTTAAACATTATTTTATATGAGGCATATGAGCAACATATGGTAGAGCGATATGGCGATGACGCTACTCAACATCCATTATTTGATCCTGCAGCATGGGTGACTGCAGCAGGTAAACCCAAAAAAGGTCGTGTGTTCGAGTTTGAGAGTAATATGAACACTTCACCAGTTATTGCTTCTTCCAGTTACGGCTCACAGACTTCTTCCGCCGACATAAGCTTCAAGCAGAAGCCTATTCTTTCCGGTGATGATGTACGTCAGATCATTAAGGACACACTGAATGACTACTTCCATGACACCGTCGCCCCCTTTCTCCGAGATGAGTTCAACAATTTTGTGTTGAACAGAGGATCTTCGATTGCAGGTCCCTCTAAGGTATAATCACATATTCAGTTTTTTGTCTGCCTTAGAACACATATGAGCATAATCGAATCACATATATAACTTTTTGCCTGCCTTAGAGCACATATGAGCATGATAGAATCACATATAGAGTTTTTTGCCTGCCTTAGAGCATATATGAGCATGCTATAATCACATATAAAGTTTTTTGCCTGCCTTAAAGCACATATGAGCATGATAGAATCACATATAAAGTTTTTTTGACTGCCTTAGAACACATATGAGCATGCTATAATCACATATTCAGTTTTTTGACTACCTTAGAACACATATGAGCATGTTATAATCACATATTGAGTTTTTTGACAACCTTAAAACACATATGAGCATGCCAAAATCACATATAGAGTTTTTTTACTGCCTTAGAACATATATCATTCATGATAGAATCACATATAAAGTTTTTTGCTTTGCCTGCCTTAGAGCACATATGAGCATGATAGAATCACATATGAGCATGATAGAATCACATATAGAGTTTTTATGTCTGCCTTAGAACACATATGAGCATGCTATAATCACATATTCAATTTTTTGACTGACATAACACATATGAGCACGATCGAATCACATATATAGCTTTTTGCCTGCCTTAGAGCACATATGAGCTTGGTAGAATCACATATAGAGTTTTTCTAGCTGCCTTAGAACTCATTTGAGCATGATATAATCGCATATAAATTTTTTTAATGCCTTAAAACACATATAATTCATTATAGAATCACATATAGAGTTTTTTGCCTGCCTTAGAGCACATACAAGCATAATAGAATCACATATAATGTTTTTTTATTGCCTTAGAACACATATGAGCACATGATAGAATCACATATAGTGTGTAATTTATTTCATTATATTTTGTTTATCAATACTGACTGTTTTTTCTTGTGTAGGCTGTTAGCGATAATCAGCGTAGCGGAGCTGAAGGGACAGATAAAGGCAATGAACAAGAAGACGCACAAAATCTTGGCGATGATTAGAGAACTATGTTGAAGTTCTATTTTTTTTGTTTCCAAATTGTAATTGTTGAATTGTAAATAATTAAACTTGTTAATTTTAAGGTAGAATGATTAATTGTTGTAGATTCCTTTTATATGAAATTTTATGTATAGTTTGTTTTTTATTTACAAGAAATATAAATTATACAGGAAATATAAATTGTACTGTTCTCGGTATTTAATTTTCAAGTAATTTTTTTTATTTTTTTTGTGTTTGCAACAAATTAGCGACGGATGTTTCTGTCGCTATGCATATAAATCTAGCGACGGCTTAGTGACGGACGTAAATCCGTCGCCAAGCCGAGGTCGTCGTTTAGTACCGGCGGATTGGCGACGGAATACATCGCTCGTTATTCCGTCGCAATTAGCGACGGACCTGGCGACAAATTTATTCCATCGCCAGTTAGCGTCGAAAAATTTGTGACGTAAGCATACCGTCGCCTTGTCGTCGCTAAGCCGGTTAGCGACGGAATGTGGTCATTGCTAATCCACTGCTTTGTTGTGGTGAAACCCCCTCTTGTAAGGGCAAAAACTATGAATTAGGCTCTACAACTCATCAAGTTTAACAATGCTACAGTCAGTGTGCAGGTCAGACGGTGTTTGATGGAGCAATGTAGGGTCGTCTGCTGGATGTGCACAGAAGTAGAAAGAGAAGGGAGAGAGAGTAAGAGGGTTGATGTTCATGGCCTTCTTCAAGGGGAAGTCTTTGTCTCCCTTGATTCCTTCTCTAGAGAGAGAGAGAGAGGGTTTTACAACGTTTTACGGAGAAGGAAGAAGAAGAAGATGACGATGAAAAGTTCAAACAGACATTTTTAATGGCTCAGGTTTGTTTCGTCGGATGATCATCGAATCGTCGGCTCACCATTGGATCGTCGGCTCACCATCGGCGAAACGATTAAGGTTCGTTTCGCTGTGTAGACTTTGAAGAGTCAACATCATCCTCGACTTTCTGGATGGAGGACATGTTTGTCTTTTTTTTGAACCGTTTGTTTTTTCTTTTTTGAATGAAGGGCTTTTTTGTCATTTTTTCAATCCGTCATTTTATGAGAAAAATAGCAAGAAAGGTTACTTAAGTCTTTGCAACCACACCAGACTCCAATGCTAAGTGATGTCAACATACACGAGAATACAAGCCCCATGTGCTTGTATACGTGGTGCTCATTCAGACCCCCGAACACAGACGTGGGATTCAGTGAATCATCGGGGGAGAACATACACCACCCTCCCATATTATAACAAAAGAGAGGTAATGTTTGCTAATCTCATAGGTAAGGAACCTTCTAGTGAAAAAAAAATATAATATTTTTTATTTTTTCAGCTTTTTTATATATAATTCTGATTAAGACCTACAATTTTTAATATAAAAATGATAAAAGTTATTATTTTACAGGGTAAGCATGGTCCGGGTCTAGTTCATGTAGTTTTTATCGGGTTGGGTCCGAACCAAAATGCTACCCGTTGACATGTGGGGGGCTAATTTATGTGATTTTACATGGGCTATGAAAATTTGCTTTTTCATTTTGGTTGCTGATATTTTCGAGACAATGGCTTTAGGTCTTAGCTTATTTGGCACGTGAGTGATGATTCATGACAGGCACTCAAGTCTGTGCATTGAACAAATGGGTAAGGTGGTTTATTTATTTACATGTAATAAATCAGCACGTACAATGATCGAGGCAATCTTGGCTGATAGTGTTTGTGAAAAAGTTTGAACACCAGCAGCGTGGTGGCTTGGGGACTTAGGGTGCACATGGGGTCGGGTACCAGGCCGGAAGTTGGCGGTGTCAACTGGTCTGATCTGGTTCAGACCCAGGTGAGTTCGAACCCAGATCTGACTTTGAGGTGAGGGTACCTGGTCCGGACATGGGCTCAATCGGGTCCGCTATAAGAAAAGTCATACCTGGGTCCTATAACACTTCATATATTAATGAGACCCTTTGGAATTCTTTATCGCCAATCCCTGACACTAGGGTTTGGTACAGGTCGGGTCCGGGTCAAATCCGACCTATTGACACCCCTAGTTCTCGGGGGCAGCCAAAGCCTGCTAAGTTTCAACTCAGCCCAACGACTAGTAAATGGGCTGGTCTGAGTACGACCAACATGACATCACATTGGAGACCAACCCCACCTGGGCCATTTACTAGTTGAGTTTAATAGGCAGGACCAGATCCAGATGAAAGTTGGCCCAGTAGATCAACTCTGAACCCAGAAGAGTTAGGTCAAGCTTTAGGCAGGCCTATCTGATCCTAACGGGCCTCGGGTAGGCCACTCCCAACGGTGACCCAAAAATCCACCAGGAACCCATATTACTAGGGGAAAAGGGTTGGCAGGTTCGAGAGAAAGGATAATGTTGACAACTATCTCCTCTATGTGAGTGGAGCAGATCCAGTGTTCGGGGCAGAACACCTTATAAGCTGTTCTGCCCAACCAGGGCTCCTTTATTAAAAGGGTCGAACACTTATAAAGTGTTCGGCCGGAACACAGAACCACTCCTCTCTATGCTAAAGATTCGGAAACATGGATTTGGAATGAACTTGCTGATTCCTACTTAACAGATAGGATTGAGTCGACCATAATTGTTGTTAGCATGCACATTCGGATTTTCCATGAATATTCAGCATATCATGTGTGGCTTTCTATGTCCAACATTACTTGGATCAAGAGAAAGATAATGTTCCTATAATAAAGGTCACCAAATTTTGTGGTTCAAGAAAAACACTTGTGAACCTTTCAATTCAAGGGGTTGTGTGAAGAGATAAAGAGCTATTATATAAGCCAAAGAAGAAAATTTTGTGTTTGTATGCATGTCTGTGAACACCTAAGTGATTCATAATATTATTTTGTTCACTGATCCCGATGACAGTACCAGCAATTATTAATTTAAGGTCTTAACCCAGTGTAGATGTTGATTACAGCACGCCAACTATGATTGATTATGCCTGTAATTTAATGTTCCTATTCAGACGATTGATGACACTGGTGGCATATGCCAAACAAAGAGGGTCAAGAGAGAGAGAGTAAATTCTAAGCATCAAGGACATGTCAATGAATCTCTTGATTCCACAAGTACTGATTTAAAATTACTTTGCAAGACCTAATGCCGTCAATTAATGTATAAGGGATATAATAAACAAAATCACACGATACATAAAGTTCATTATATTAACTTGGTTTGGTGAGCAATCACCTCCGTCCACGATACTCCACTCAACAGTTTAGGTATGGAGTTTTTCACTATTTAAATAGTTACATTGTCTATCGATTTTCTTTAATCAATTGTTTTGATTATTATCCATTCGGTTACATAATAAGGTTAGCTACCCTGCTATTAGTAACTTGATCTTTTTGGACTCTTATCATATTGGCCTCTTGAGTTGGACCGATATCCTCAACCACATCGGTTTCTTGTGCTGAAACAATAAGCTCGATCTCATCACATTTGCCATTATCGTGATCTGTTGTTAGAATCCCATTTGGTACAAGATAATCTTGGATAAGCTGATCTGTTTGTTATAGCAATAAACTCAGTTTTATCGAGTTTATCGTAACTTACGCGCTTATCGGTTTTAGCATTATCATGACCAGCTAACAATGGTTTTAGCGCTATCGTGACCTGCGAGCTTATATTTGTTAACAATCCTCCTCAAACTGTCGTGGAAGGAGTGAGGAGACCCAGTTTCACTCTTAAATCAAGGAAGTGAGTGTGTGGAAGAGGCTTGGTAAAGATGTTAGCGATCTGTTTAGAGGAGGTCACGTAGCGAGTAATGAGAGTGCCCAACACAACTTTTTCACGAACAAAATGATAATCAATTTTGACATGCTTTATGCGGGAATAAAACACAGACTTGATGGTAATCTAAAGTGCCAAAATATTGTCACAAAAGAGAACATGTAGTTGATGAAGAAATACTCTTAAGTCACACAAAAGAAATGTGATCCACATAAGTTCAACAGTGGTCGATGCCATGGATCTGTATTTCGCTTTTGAACTAGATCTAGCAATAGTAGGTTGCTTTTTGGCACTTTAAGAAATGCAATTGTTAGCAAAAAATGTGTAAAAGCCAGAGGTAGAGCGCCAGGTAATGGGGCAACCTGCCCAATCAGCATCCAAGAATGCATATAATGACAAGGAGGTATGTGAGATTAGCCGGATTTCGTGGTCAATTATGCCATGAACATAACGAGGAATTCATTTAACCATCTGAAAATGAGCATTGATCAGGTTCTGTATGAACTGACTGACGAAGTTAATACTGAATAAGAGATTTGGGTGAGTTATAGTGAGATAATGAAGGCCTCCAACAAGACTCTGATAAAAGGTAGCATTCCGAAAAGGTAAATCACCATCCGTGGTGCTAGTGGCATAAGTCACCATGGGCGTAGAGACAGGCTTGACACCAACCATCTGAGCTTTATCAAAAAGCTCATAGGCATAGCGCTTCTGATTAAAAAATAGACCCCTTGAGAATCATTAGACTTCAATGCCTAGAAAATAGTGCAACAACCCTAGATCTTTCATTCTAAATTCTTGACTGATAGTTTTGATAAACTGATTGAGAATTTGAGTATTATTACCAGTAAAAATAATATCATCAACATAGAGTAAGACAATGACTATCATGGATCCATTTTTGGGGATAAATAATAAGGGATCAACAATATTGGAGAAAAAAACAAGAGAGAGAAGAAAAGTGCCAAAACAATCATACCAAGCCCGAGGAGCCTACTTTAGCTTATATAGGGTTTTCTTTAGTTTACAAACAAAATTTGGACGTTGAGGGTCTTGAAATCCTGGAGGTTGTTCAAGAAACATTGTTTCATTCAGATGACTATGTAAAAATGCATTCTTAACATCCAACTATCAAATATTCCAATTATAGGCCAAAGCAATAGTGAGAATAATATGTATAGTAGCTAGTTTTATCACTGGAGAAAAAGTTTTTAGGAAGTCAACATCCATGATTTAATCAAATCCCTTAGCAACGAGATGAGCTTTTAACCGTTCTACTAAGCCATCACTTTTTAATTTGGTTTTGTAGACCCATTTACTTTGGATGATATGCATTCCATGCTCCTTAGGTACAAGATCCCATGTATTATTGATACTAAGAGCAAGCATCTCCTCATGCATAGCATCACACCACCCTTTATGAGAAAGGGAAGCCTTGAGACTCTTGAGTACTAGAGGAACGGATAAAGCAACAAAATATTTAAGATTGGGCTTCCTATTGTGTCTCGCATATGAGTGACCATATGATGAACTAAAAAATTAGGAGTAGCGGAGATGCCTTCTTTACTTCTTTCATTAGCAACTGATTGCCTACTTTCTCTAAGACTAGGATCTCTTGCTTGAGTACCCTGAGATAAAACACTAACCGAATCATTTTGAACAATCTCTTTTTGTATAACTGACTCACCATGCGGCTGCTGACACATCAGGTTACTTGGATCTTGTTGGTTATTAGATTCAACCGGACGGTGATGATAATATGAGTATTTCTCATCTGACCATTCTTTTAAACTTATTAACTCACTCACTTGTTGGTTTTCGGAAAATAGTAACCCTGGTTTATGGTAAGGAAAGATACCTTCATCAAATACGACATGTCTTGATGTATAAACTTGGTCAATAGGGGAAATAGACAGTGATAGCCTTTGTGGTGATCACTATAATCCAGAAAGACACATGGTAACGTTTTCGGGTCAAATTTGTTTGTAGCATAGTCTCAAAGATAGAGAAAACATCAACAACAAAAAGCTCTCAAACTTGTATAGTACGATTTCTTCTTAAACACCTTCTCATATGAAGTTTTCATAGACAAATTTGGCATTGGCAAGCAGTTGATTATCCATAGTACAATTAAGAAGGCTTCCACCTAGAACCGAACTGGAATTTGAGCATGAAAAAATATAGTCAACCCTAGTTCAGTGATAGACTTATGCTTTTGTTCAGCCATTCCATTTTGTTCTGGAGTTTTTGGGTAAATTTTATAGTGAACAATCCCATTCATCTTTAAGTAATTCCTGAGTTCAATACTCCCAAACTCACCCCCCTTCATTTGTTTGAAATATCTTTATTTGTTTTCCAAACTGAGTTTGGTCATATTTATGAAATTCAATGAATTTAGTATAGAATTCAGACTTATGTCTCAGAGGAAATATCCAGAAAAAACAAGAATATTCATCAATAAAAACTACATAAATGATCGTTTCCAAACAACTCCATATAAAGATCATCAACAGAGAGAAAATGAAGCCTACTTATTTTACCCATTTGGCAGCTTGCACATGTGGCACTTTTAATGGAATTTGATTTTATTGAAATTGACTTATTTTTTTCAAGAAAGTCAACAACCTACGGATGCACATGCCTAAGTCGTTGATGCCAAACTTCCCAACTGGAGTTTTTAAACCATGAAGAAAAGAAAACTTGTTGCTCACAATCAATCTTGTTCCTTGAGTTGTCAAATCCATATAGATCTTCTACTCTACTCTCTGTCACCACTTGGTTGCCCGTCCTCTTGTCCTTAATCACAAAACCATCAGATGAAAACTCAAACAAACAGGGCATATCAAAGGTTAATTGACTTACGGATACCAAGTTTTTTTTAATTTCAAGAACAATTTAGGTGAAGAGAGTGGTCACCATTTTCAATTTTAGTAAACCCTACATGGGTAATATTTAATCTAGTACCATTTCCAACCATAATTTTTTTTGAACTATAATACTTAGAGCAAGTTTCGAGATTACCTGGGTTGGTAGTAATGTAAGAGGTAACTCCCGTGTCAGGAAACCAATCTTGATCTTGTTTATCTGTTAGTTTCGTGGCAGTGAGAGCTTGTGGAACATCTTCAACTTGATAGGTATGATTAAAGTGATGCCAATAATTGATGGTACTATGATTCATTTTGCCACATATTTGACACAAGACCCTCTTTTCCTTTCCTTGGTTGGTTTTGGCATTTGTTTGATTTAAACCAGATTTACCTTTGTTTTGATTGAATCGACTACCACCCTAACCGGCTTGGATAAAGCCACAACCCTTTGAGCAGAATTGTTGCTTTGGATTGAATCAATTTTTATGATTATTAATTTTTTGCCCCAAAAAGGTATATTTCTCATTCATACCTTCTTCATGCACGGTGCACATGGTTTTATGCCCTTGAAGCAAGCTGATCACATCATCATATGATGGAATGTGCATCTTTAGCATTGTTGTGATAAAGGCGCCATGCTCATGGCCAAGCCCATTCAAGAGCCAGAATACTATGGCTTCATCTTTCACAGACTTTTCAATAGTCGTGAGTTCATCATAATTTTTTTTTAATCCATTGACATATTTATTCATCGAGAGACTTTTTTTTATAGGATTGCAACTTTTGCGTCAATAGAAATTCACGTTCCTTGGAGACGTGAGCAAAGGTCTTGATAAGAGTATTTCGTACCTCATTGAATGTTTGATGGCCAATGACAATACCCAACACTTCTTTTGATAGAGTATCTGTGATTCATCATTGCAGCAGCCTATTGGATTTCTTCCAGGCAATAAACTTCGGATTCAAGACACCATCTATGGTTTGAACTGGAATTGGAGTTTCACCATCTACAAAACCAATCATGTCTTGGCTCTCGATGAGACCAAGCTGTTGTGTTTTTACAGCAAAACATTCAAGTGATTGAGTTTAATTGTGACAAAATTTGCTACATTCAGGTTGAAGGGGTACGAGAACTTGATGGAGTTGTTGACGCCATTAAAGAAGACAATACAATCACCCAAGATGCAAAAAGCTTTGATACCATAAATAAAAACACACAATACACAAAGTTCACAATATTAACGTGGTTTGGTGATCAATCACCTACGTCCATGATACTCCACTCAACAGTTTACTTGTGGAGTTTTCCACTATTTAAATAGTTACATTGTCTATCAACTTCCCTTAGTCGATTATTTTGATTATTGTCCATTCGGTTACATATGATAAGGTTAGCTACTCTGCTATTAGTAACTTGATCATTTTGGACTCTTATCATATTGGCCTCTTGAGATGGACCGATATCCTCAATCACATTGGCCTCTTGAGCCGGAATGGTAAGCTTGATCTCTCACATTTGCCATTATTGTGATTTGTTGTTATGGTTCCATTTGATGCAGGATGATCTTGGATAGGCTTATCATGATGTGTTGTTAGAGTCTCATTTGGTGTAGGATGATCTTGGATAAACTGATCTGTTGTTATAGCGATAAACTCGATTTTATCAAGTTTATCATGACCTGCAAGCTTATCGATTTTAACATTATCATGTCCTGTGCTAATAGCGGTTTTAGCATTATCGTGACCTGCGAGCTTATCTCTATTAACATATAAATGGGTTATACTAAGTTTGGGTTTAGATGTTGCCAAGTCCTACTTAATTGGGTATGGCCTAATCAGGTTCAGTTATGGTCAAAATTAGATAAAACCAAACCTGGAACTGAGTAGCTTAAAACCCGATATTTAGGGCTAGTAAATAAAGCAAGCAGCTTGTGACTCGTCTTGGTTAAGATCATCATGAACTTGTTCATGAGCGGTCCGTATAACTGGCGAGCTAAGCCATGAGCAGCTCATGTAGCTTAAATAAGTCGAGCCCAAACAACACTTGTTCGGCTTGACTCAGCTTGAGAGAGCTCATGTGTGTGTGTGTGTGTGTGTGTATATATATATATATATATATATATATATACACACACACACACACAAAGAGAAGGAAGCATGAAAATATATACATAAAATATGAACTATGAAGTATAATATATAAATAAATATATATACATTAAGTGTAATATATAAATAAATATATATATTCCATATATATAAATAACAAGAAAGTTTTTACATGAGTCAGCTCATGTTTGGCTCATCTCATTCAGTGACAAGCCAAGCTCAAACTCGGCTCGCCTAAACACGAGCATGAGCCAAGTCATGAGCTCCGTTTATTGGTAGATGAGTCGAACCTGAACATGCCTTGCTTGTTTGTTTTGTCTTGTTTACCTGCCCAATCAACATTTACACTTAATTGGGTTCTGAGTTTTGTTAGATTTTGGCTCGAGTTTAAATGCAAAACTCAATACCTAACCCAAATCCGATTACTAATCGGTTCTAAAGTTTCCTACCAAACCCGACTAAATGGGTCCGGTTTGGTTGGGTATCCAAACCAAACACATTATATTTACATCCCTAAATGTATACAACAATCATGCAATATTTGTTACTCTTGTGGGTAAGAAATCCCATAGTTAGAACTCATGGGGGGGGGGGGGGGGGGGGGTCATGGATGTGTACAACAAAATCAAAATAGTAGGTATCTGTAGACACCAAAAATCCATGATTAGTAATATCTTTCTCAATAAAAGTATTTTCAGGTACTAAAATTGGACACCCCCATCATGGATGGCAGAATGAACTTTTGTCCTTTACTGAACGACAGAACACATAGTGTCATCTGCTATGGGATGACACATTCACTTCATCGTCCATTATACCAAATACGTTGATAAGTTTGAGCTTATCTCTATCTGATTCCAACCACCTATGTACATCTTTCGGGGCTGGAGGATAATTCTTGGGATGGGTTTTCGTATGAGAAAACTCTCATGGATGAGTGATCTAAGTTTTATGCTGAAATCTATAAATAGTGTCTCACCCTTATACCTTGAGGCAATCTGAAAATTATCATAAAATCTAGAAATCTCATACCTACATGTTGACTCTGGAAATCAAGCCTAACTAAACCTTGTCGACGTGTTTGATGCAGACCCGACTGAAATCCATATACTATAGTGGCTAGCTCTAACCGACGCACCCGTCATTAGAGTTGCCAACTGTTTAGCCTTAGCATGCCAAGCCAGCCAGTACCGCACAAGCAGCCTAGACACGTACTTGCATCAAACAACATGATCGACAGTACACCCATGTGTGACACCTGTGCACCAACAATTGAACAAGTGGGATGTAGGCACAGTCCTAGCTGCGAGTTTAGGGACATCTTCAACGAGTTTTGATGCAAGGGCTGCCCAAGCCTTGGCACCAATTCATAAGTCAACTCTATAAATAGGATGTATTTTGTATTTTGATCATGTAAACTTTAAGATTTTGATGAAATGAGAATTGAAATTCTTTTGGCTCTAACTCTTGGAAAATGTCCTCCTAGTGAGGATTAGGCTTTTCTTTTAAATCTTTGGATCTTGAGAGAGAAGATTATCAGTTTCTTTCTATCTTCTTCCTTCTTCCATCTTCATTCTCCTATGTTGTCATCGAACTACAGCTTCGACACCGGTGATCACACAATACATGAGATTGAGGTGCAGTTCTACTTTAACGTCTACATCTGACGTCGATCATCTATTGTTGGCTTACCACAGCTAGCCTATCGCCCAACTGGTTGTGCATAGTCAGCCGATGACTGATCCAAATAAGCACACACTCATATTGCTGACCTGAAGAACTGATCTAGGTGCAGACTCTCCAGTCCTACATCTGTGCCATTGGTGTTGTTTAACTTATTCTTCAATACGTTGAGTTGAGGTATCATCATGGCTTACTTCAAGCACAATGTAAGCACTGTCTACCACACAGTGTTTGTGCACTTTGAATTAGGACATCGGTCACACGCCTCTATGCGCACCACATAACCTGTGCGCAAAGGCCAAGCAAGCGTCTGTGTGCACCAGCCTCAGCCAATGCCTGCATGCGTGAGTGATGCTTAGTGCCCGCGTGTGCTAACTCTAGCCAGCGCCTGTGTGCGCCTTACATGCATAGCGCCTCTATGCACCGATATGAGTGGTTCATGTATGCACAGTGAGCAGAACCATGCGTGTGGTGTGGGATTCCTGGGAGCTGCATAATATTTGGTATTAGAGCATCATGCCGCCGAAAGATACGCCATTAAAGGAAGGATCATTGGATCAACTGCAACACTGTGTAGACGAGCAATTGGATAAGCCCTCAACCCGAGCTACTTTGCTAGAGGGAAAGATTGACCATATCGATGGTCGTATGATGAAGATTGAGGCATAATTGGTCAAACAGCAGCAGCACTTTACCAATATGTTCATTGATTTGAAGTCTGACCTTCGGGCGAAAGGTAAGGGTCCTGAACAGCCGAAGCCTGATTAGGATGTGTATACATCAGAGACGCACATGCAGGGTGAATTGGATATTGCGACGCACAAGTTTATTGTGCCTGCACATGATGTGCAAGCCTCCCACGACTATATGAATGATGTGTAGGGCGCAGAGGAGTTTGTATATGATTCACATACACATTGAATACCATCGCATGATGTGCAATACCCGAGCAGCCTTACGAGCGAGGTGTATGCTGCAACAGGCTACCCGCGTTGCGTGTAAGGCATGAATGGTCGCACACACAATATGAAGAGCATGAGTGCTTACACGTGCGACGTACCATGCATGATCGCTTACGTGCGCCATGCGCGGGTGACCCTGTGCACAACACATATCAGCGTGATGGGCGCTACACATCTGGTGCAAGCGCCCATGCACAATTCAGTCACAACAATGGAGGTGGAGAGGGTGGTGTATATTCACCCCCGATGATTCACTGAATCCCACGTCTGTGTTCGGGGGTCCCAAAAAGCACCACGTATATAAGCACATGGGGCTCATATTCTTGTGTATGTTGACATCACTCAGCATTGGAGTCTGGTTTGGTTGCAAAGACTTAAGTACCCTTTATTGCTATTCTTGCCATAAAACGACGGTTTGAGAAAATAACAAAAATGTTCTTCATTCAAAAAAGGAAAACAAACGGTTCAAAAAAAGGACAAACATGTCCATCCAGAAAGTTGAGGATGATGTTGACTCTTCAAAGTCTACACTGCGAAACAAACCTTAGCCGACGATCCGATGGTGATCCAGCGAAACAATGGTGAGCCGATGATCCAATGGTGAGTCGGTGATCCGATGGTCATCTGGCAAAACAAACTTGAGCCATCAAAAATGTCTGTTTAAACTTTTCATCGTCATCTTCTTCTTCTTCCTTCTCCGTAAAACACTGTAAAACCCCCTCTCTCTCTCTAGAGAAGAAATCAAGGGAGGCAAAGAGTTCCCCCTAGAGAAGGCCATGAACATCAACCCTCTAAGTCTCTCTCCCTTCTCTTTCTACTTTTGTGCACATCCAGCAAACGATCTTGCATTGCTCCATCAAACACCAACTGACCTGCACATTTACTGTAGCATCGTTCAACCTGATTCGTTATGGAACCTGATTCAGAGTTTTCGCCCTTACAGGAGGGGGGTTTGGGGGCTCCTTCCAGTGTGGGTAGCATCATTCAACTTGATTCGTTGTGGAGCCTGATTTAGAGTTTTTGCCCTTACAGGAGGGGGGTCTAGGGGCTCCCCCCCCGGCACGGGTTCGGGGGCTCCCCCCCCCGGTAGCGCCCCTCGGACCAATTTTTTTTGGGGCCCTGTATAATTTTTTTATTTTCTTTCCCTCTTTTAACTATCGAAAAAGAGCAATAAAGCGCTTTGTTTAATCGTGGGGCTCATGTTTCCTTCAGTTGTTTCTTGCTCGAGGTTTTCATAACACCCCTTTCCATGATTTTTCTATTTTTCTTTTTTTGTTTCTTTTTCATAATTTTTTCAATGACTCCCCTACAACAATTTTTAGTGTTGTCAGGTCTCCAATGAGCCCCACATCGATTTATAGTGTTGTTCAGTCTTCCAACAACGATTTGTAGTATTGTCGGGTCTTCCTACAGCGATTTATAGTGTTTTTGGGTCTCCAACGAGCCCAACAATGATTTATAGTGTTATCCGGCCTTCCAACAATGATTTGTAGTATTATCGAGCCTTCCTACAGCGATTTGTAGTGTTTTTGGGTCTTCAACAAGTCTCACAGTGATTTATAATGTTATCTGGTCTTTCAATAGCGATTTATAGTATTGTTGGGTCTTTCTAGAGCGATTTGTAGTATTTTCAGGTCTCCAACGAGCCCCATAGCGATTTATAGTGTTATTTGGTCTTCCAACAACAATTTGCAGTATTGACGGGCCTTCCTATAGTGATTTATAGTATTTTTTGGTCTCCAACAATCCCCACAGCAATTTATAGTATTATTCGGTCTTCCAACAATGATTTGTAGTGTCTTCCACAAATCACTATAGCGATTTGTAGTGTTTTTGAGTTGCACAATACAGAATAATAGGGTCTAGTTTTTAGTTAAAATAGGGAAGGAAATGATCATAGAAATCACTGAAAATTTACAAGAATAAACTAGACTCAATAACGAAGACACCACTTTTTACAGATTTGGAATATGACTTTCGGTTAGGGAGATATGACCCTGACAAGTTGATTCTAACTTGAGTAGCAATTTACAGCGATTTGCTTACTGAATAGCACTACAAATCACCATAGTGATTTGCGGAAGACACTACAAATTGCTATAGTGAGATCTAACAACATTATAAATCATTATGGGGCTCGTTGGAGACCCAAAAACACCCCTTTCCACGATTTTTCTATTTTTTCGTAACACCCCTTCCCATGATTTTTTTTATTTTTCTTTTTCTGTTTCTTTCCCACAATTTTTTTAATGACTTCCCTACAGGGATTTTTAGTGTTGTTGGGTCTCCAACGAGCCCCACAGTGATTTATAGTGTTGTCTGGTCTTCCAACAACGATTTCTAGTGTTGTTGGGTCTGCCTACAACGATTTTTAGTGTTTTTGGGTATCCAACGAGCCCCACAACAATTTATAGTGTTATACGGCCTTCCAACAACGATTTATAGTATTGTCGAGCTTTCCTACAATAATTTATAGTATTTTCGGGTCTCCAACGAGCCCCACAATGATTTATAGTGTTATCCGGCCTTTCAACAACGATTTGTAGTGTCTTTCGCAAATCACTATAGCGATTTATAGTGTTTTTGGGTCTTTAACGAACCCCACAGCGATTTATAGTGTTGTTGGATCTCACTATAGTGATTTGTAGTGTCTTCCGCAAATTACTATAGCGATTTGTAGTGTTATTCAGTAAGCAAATCGCTGTAAATCGCTACTCGAATTATGACCAACTTTTTAGGGCTATATCTCCCTAACCAGAGGTCATATTTCAAATCCATAAAAAGTGGTGTCTTCGTTATTGAGTCTAGTTTATTCCTGTAAATTTTCAATATTTTCTATTATCATTTCATTATCCATTTTAACTAAAAACCAAACCAGACCCTGGGACCCGTGCCCGGGAAGCCTCAGGACCTGTGCCCGGGGATCCCCCGGACCCCCCTCCTGTAAGGGCAAAAACTCTAAATCAGGCTCCACAAAGAATCAAGTTGAACGATGTTACCTACGCTGGGAGGAGCCCTCAAACCCTCCTCCTGTAAGGGCAAAAAACTCTGAATCAGACTCCACAACGAATCAAGTTGAATGATGCTACCCACGCTGGGAGGAGCCCCCAAACCCCTCTCATGTAAGGGCAAAAACTCTGAATCAGGCTCCACAACGAATCAAGTTAAACGATGCTATCCACACTGGGAGGAGCCCCCAAACCCTCCTCCTATAAGGGCAAAAACTCTGAATCAAGTTCCACAACTCATCAAGTTGAATGATGCTACCCACACTGGGAGGAGCCCTCAGACCCCCCTTCTGTAAGGATAAAAACTCTGAATCAGGCTCCACAACTCTTTAAGTTGAATTATGCTACCCACGCTGGGAGGAGCCCCCAGACCCCTTTTCTGTAAGGGTAAAAACTCTGAATCAGGATCCACAACTCATTTAGTTGAATGATGCTACCCACGCTGAGAGGAGCCCCCAAACCCTCCTCCTGTAAGGGTAAAAACTCTGAATCAGGCTCCACAACAGTCAATGTGTAGGTCAGTCGGTGCTTGATGGAGCAATGTAGGAGCTTCTACTGGATGTGCACAGAAGCAGAAAGAGAAGGGAGAGAGAGAGTGAGAGGGTTGATGTTCATGACCTCCTCCAGGAGAGATTTCTTTCTTGGATAATCCTGCAGTGCAGAGACTGGGTCTTAAATAATCATCTTCAGGGCACTTAAGTCTTTATAATCACTCCTTTTCTAGAACCGTTATTTTTTTGGCACCAATGGAGGAGAGGGTACTTAAGTCTTTGCAATCACATCAAACTCCAATGCTAATTAATGCTGACAAACATGGGGATACGAGACACACAGGCTTAAATACGTGGTGCTTTTTGGGACCCCCGAGCATGAGATGCCCTGTTCGGGGGGGGAGAGAACATATAACCTGCTTCGGTTGTGCATAGGATGCAGTCAGCACTAGCTAACAGGCGTGCAATGCTTCTGGTGTGCACCTCCATGCACGCAACGTGCAGTGTCAGGATTATGTTGGGCCTGCACCCTATATGAATGAGATAAAAAAACACTGGCGTACATCGACAATGATTTGATAAGAAAAATGTGCACATGATCAGTCCAAACCGTGATTTTTAATGGCTAGCTACCGACTAAGAATTAAGGGTGGCAATCATGTCGGGTTGGTTGTTCGACCCGACGGGTTGGCGGGTCAGCATACCTCAACCCGAACCCGACTCATTTATTAAATGGGTCGGCTGTGGCAAACACGAACCCAACCCGTTTAATAAATGGGTAACCTGACACAACCCGCCAACCCATTTAATAAATGGTTGGGTCGGGTAAACAGGTTCTCAGGTTGGCGGGTCGGGTTGACGGGTTGGCGGTTTGACCCACCCGCCTAACCCGTTTATTAAACGGGTCAGCCGGGTTGGCGGGTTGGCATACCCCTAACACGAACCCGGCTTAGGTGGGTCGACCCGTTTATTAAACGGGTTTGTTTTTTCCAAACCCGAACCTGCCTAAGAGGCGGGTTGGCGGGTCGTGTTAGGTTTTGCCACCCCTACTGAGAATTGGTTGGGACGATCTCTCCCTTGCTATGAGAAACCAGGTCAACCACTTTCCGGCTGGTGACAGGCTAGAAAATTGCTGGGGAGCAAAAAAATAATAAAAATAAAAAATTTCCGCCCATTTTCCAGGCAGCTAACCTCCAGGATGGTGTTGTCCTTTTACGACAAAAAAAAAGGGCAGCACCATCCCAGCTGTTAGCTGGCTGGAAAATGGGGGAGAACTTTTATTTTTACTGTTTTTTTGTTTTTTTTTTCTCCAGCAATTTTCTGGCCCATCACCAGCCGGAAAGTGGCAGGCCTGGTTCCTCACAGCAAGTGGTGTAGCTAGGATTCATGTGACGGGGGGGGGGGGGGCAAACAGGGGTGTAGCAAAAAAAAAATATTTGGTGTGAAAGTAGGGGGTTCCGGGGCAGCCCCCCGAATTTTTTTTTTTAGATAAAATAAAAAATGGCTGCAATTATTAATAAAAATTTATTTCATATGGACCAATCAAACTATTTGCTGCAGTCAGGGCTTGGCTGGGCTAGGACTGGGCTACAAAAAATAGATAAAAATCTATTTCATATGGAATCAGGGCTTGGCTAGGACTGGGCTTTTAAAAAAAAAAAAAATTAACTGTTTGGGGGGGGGGGGGGGCAGGACTGGGTGCCCCCCCTTAGCTACGCCTCTGCTCACAGCAAGGGCGTGACCATCCCGATGAGGTGGTACTAAATTTCTAGTTGTTGGCTTTTACGTGTATTGTCCAAAAGAATCCATGGGTCATTTGATGTAGACATCTCAATGTTGAGTGCTTATCATCATCAATGGATTTTGGCTGAGTAAAATATACGAAGGGATGGTGCTAACTTTCGTAACGTCAGGGAGCAAAAAAAATAAAAATAAAAATAAAATTGTTCTGCCATTTTCTGGCCAGCTACCAGCCATGAAATGGCTGGGATGGTTGCGAGGAGGCAGCAGCCCAGCCATCTTTCCACCGGCCGCTGGCCAGAAAATGGATAGATAGCCATTAAAAATCTATGAAAAAATACATTTCTTTTTTTGTTATATCGCACTAGTTTTCAGCCAAAAAAAAACCGGCTAGTACCACCCTCGCTGGGTGGTATTAGGCCGGTCATTTTCCGGCTGGCCACCGACCGAAAATGGCCGGTATTTTTATCATCAAAACACCGAAGGTGGTGAAGGGAGGGGGGTTGGGGTCAGTGTAAAGTGGAAGGTGGAGCCCGATAAACCAGGTTAACCACCAGAAAAAACTGGGGTTACTTAATTTTTTGAAAATCTAGTTTAAACCAGGTTTGGTGTCTTCCAAACAAACACCAAACTAACTAGGTTTTGGGTGTCATCCAAAAAGCTACCTAAACTTTTTTTATTTTTTTAAAGAATAAACCCTAGAACTTAACCTCTCTTTGATTAGAACAGGGGTGGTATCTTAATTGGCTAAGCAAAAGAGCTTATCATGTGACTATTACATAACCTATCTTGCAGCAGAGAAAGTGGTGAAAAAAGTTATTGCGGCCAAAAGAATCCATCAGTCATTTGAAGTAGACATCTCAATGTTGCGTAGGTGCGCGTCATTGTCAAATGGATTTTGGCTGAGTAAAATACGTTCCGTGATCTCGGTTGTGCACCCTGTGGACCCAATGGGTATGGACAAGACCATGTGTGGATGCGTGCACATGCTTCTTCTATGCATTGAAAGCCACTTGCCATCTTCATATGCATAAAAATTTAGCATGATTTGTGCACATGGGTGTGTCTCCATGTCGTTTGGGGTCGAGATCAGGAGCAATCACATTTCACAGAAAATGTGATGCTCCACCAGTATCCGGTACAGCTTGTAGGCCCCATGTGGTTCAACTGATTCATCACCTGTTATATGCTGTGAGTGACAGGTGTTGCACTCAGGTGGTGAATCACATTCATTTTTGTAAAATGTTGCTGCACCTGATCCAGCCTATGTAGAGTGTCAGTCGTTGGTTTATGAGTGTCTTTTTAGCTAGATATTGAGGTCCATAGGGTTTCCAATCAGGCCGAGGAAAGATCAGGTGTAATATGATGGCTCACTTTTGGTGTGTTGCTGCACTATGGATGTGAATTGGTCGGGTTTGGTTGGGACTCAGGTGGAATCAGACTTGGATCAGATTTTTGAGTATGGTATCGGTTTGAACCTGGGTCTAATAGGGTCTACTATAAGAAAAATCATACCCGGATCCCATAAAAACTACATGAACCAAACCCGGACAATACCCGGTACGTAAAACCATATTTTTTATCATTTTTACATTGAAAATTTGCTGGTCTTAATCGGAACTCGGGTTAGGTATAAAATTTCACAAACTATACCTGGGTACATGTATTAATTGAACCTTTAGGTCCGGACCCGGGTCTTAATCAGGTCTTCTTAGTTATCACCATACAACCCTGTAGGGTTTGGTTGGGGTAAACCAGGCCCTTCGACACCCTATGCTGCACCTCTGATCAAATTCACAACCTAAAACCAAATATGAAAAAAGTTAATGCCCGTTGATGTGAATCACATAAATCACTTTCTTAAGGACAAAACTTTCACAGCTAAATAACTTTGTGATCAAAACAAACATACCTTAATTTAAAAGATTTCCCATGTCCTTTTTTTTTTCAATTTCCGTTTCTTCTCTAGTGAAGGAAATAAACCCTCGGGTTTTGAACCTCACACCTTTTTAATTTGCCAACTTGACAAAATCAATGCTCTTTCTCAACATGCATTTTGCATGCATGTTGTTTCATTAATTAAATAAAGTCGAAAGGGGCAAAGCCACGAATTTTCCCATTTGAAAACTAAATATTTATTGTACTACATGGAATTAAGCAAGTCACTAGTCATTACTCAATATCATGAACCCCCAATTCTAGCTCAACTACAGAAAAGAAATGCAAAACAAAAAAAAAAATTAAAAGAAAGAAAGAAAGAAAAAAAGCATCTTTCCCAATTGTGAGTGATTGATCTTGCTTCTGTTGGCACTGTTTTTTTTCTTTTTTTCTTTTCTTCCACAGAGGATACAAGTGGTATCTTGACGATGATAACCATAATGATGACGACTAATCATAAAGAATAATTTTCGTGCACGTACGATCTCTTCTATTGGTACAGTAATCCCTTTATGAGAGGTGCTTTATATGATGCATTAGGCATAAGCCTGTTTTCTTCAGTAATTAGCTCATGACATGTGAGTACATATAAAATATAATCAAGTCCACATTCCTCTTTTACCACTTGTCTGTGCTGTCTGCGTCATATACACCAACTGTGGGTCATTTGTCAAATAAAAGTAATCCTCATCTGACAATCTTGACTGTCCACGAGATCCTTAGGATTGCAACACGTGGCGAACCACTTTCCTGCCCAGTAGAGCTTAACGGCGTAACACCGTTTGGTATGATTTCAAAAAATGCATAAAAAAAACAAAAACAAAAAAAATCAAAAGCTTGTGCCGCAAAAGGGAACGTCTTCTCGGTTTCCTATTTCAGACACTCTCTCTCCTCCATAACCACGCTAACAAATTAGGGGTGGCAATCGGGTCGGGTCGCGGGTCAGCATACCTTAACACGAACCTGACCCGTTTATTAAACGGGTCGGCTGTGGCAAACACAAACCTGACCCATTTATTAAACGGGTAACCCGACACGACACGGTTAACCCGTTTAATAAACGGGCCGGGTCGGGTAAACGGGTTGGCGGGTCGGATTCGGGTAAATGGGTTGACCCGCCCGCCTAACCCGTTTATTAAACGGGCCAGCCGGGTTGGCATACCCCTAACACGAACCCGACCCGTTTAATAAACGAGTTAGGTGGATCGACCCGTTTACGACACAAACCCATTTAAGCCGAACCCGAACCCGGCTAAGAAGCCGGTTGGTGGGTCGGGCTGGCGGGTCGGGTCAGATTTTGCCACCCCTAGTAAAAATGACACTCAAAAGCTGGGCAAGAGAGTAGGGTCGGATCATGAAAGAAAATTGGAATCGAGAATATGAGAAAAATATCTTTCTTTTCTCTTAGAATTATTTTGAATTAGGAGGGGACGATATATTTATAGATTACACAAGAATAATATATTTTATAATAACCGAATGTGCTGTAGATATTGTTCTCTTAATTTTTGTTGTGATCCCTTGATTATTGAGATGTTTCCTTGATAATCGTTATGACCCCTATATTATTGGCTTAATCCCTTGATTGTCGACCAAATGTACATGTGAAGTCAGTGTGATCTCTTGATTATCGACCAAATATACATGTGAAACCATCGTAATCCCTTGATTATCGACCAAATGTATATGTGAAATCTTTGACTCTCCCTCAAGTTGGAGCGTGTGGATTGAATACGCCTAACTTGGTTTTGAGGCGAGAGAAGTGATTGGTGCCAAGCGCCTTGGTGAATAGATCCGCATACTGAGAATATGTGAGAATGAATTGTGTTTGAATTAGGCTGCTTTGAATTTTCTCCCACACGAGGTGGCAATCTATCTCAATATGTTTGGTACGCTTGTGATATACTGGATTGACGACAATGTGAAGAGCTGCTTGATTATCACAATGGAGCATCATGGGTTGAGAGTGATCAATCTCGAAGTTCAATAGCAGGTACTTGATTCATGTGAGTTCATAACATGCTAGGGCTATGGATCGATATTCGACTTCGACCGATGACTGTAACACAATATACTGCTTTTTAGTCTTCCAAGAAACAGGATTGTCTTCAATCATAACACAATAATCGGATGTAAATCAACGAGTCATTGGGCAGGAGACCCAGTCTGAATCACAGTAACCAACTACTTGAATCTTGTCGGTGGATGACATCAGAATTCTTTGTCCTGGGAAACTCTTAATATATCGAAGGACCCGCATGACAACGCCCATATGAGACTGTCGCGGCTGGCTACTGAACTAACTTAGAATATTAATCGCAAAAATGATATCGGGTAGGGTTATAGTAAGATCTAACAACTGACCTACTAGGAGCCTATACGGCTCTAGATCCTTCAACAAATCTATATCTTCATTATTGAGTTTGGTATGTGGTTTTATAAAAAGTTGACTTAGCTTGGCTCTAAGGTAACCAATGTCCTGCAGGATATCAAAAGCATATTTTTGTTGAGATTTAAATATCACTTTTAGATCTTGCAACTTCAATACCGAAAAAATATTTTAGTCATCCAAGGTCCGTTAATCAAAATTGTTGATTGATGTGAGACTTAAGTCGCTCGATATATATAATATTATCTTCTGCAATGATAATATCCACATAAACTAGAACAAAAATGTGTGCCACATTAGTAGCGTTTGAAAAAAATAAATAATCAACTTTAGATTGTGTGAATCCTTCTAGAAGTAGATACTATGAGAGCTTGGCAAACCAGTTTCTAGAGGATTGTTTGAGTCCGTACAATAATTTATGCAACTTGCAAACTTTACGCTCTCCCTGAATAGAAAACTCGGGTGATAAGTTCATATATATTTCTTCATCATGGTTCTTGTGAAGAAAGGCATTCTTAACATCTATTTGATATAGATGTCAATTCTTTATTGCTACAATAGCTATCAAGCAGTACATTGTTGCCAACTTAGCAACAGGAGCAAAGGTCTCATTATAATCTAATCATTTAATTTGGGTATAGCCCTTGGCCACGAGTCAAGCTTTATATCTTTAATGGAGTCATCAAAGTGTTTGTCTATGGGTAGATCTACAATCTACCAAGTGTTATTCTTTTTCAATGCCCTAATCTCTTAAGTCATAGTATCACGCCAAAATTAGAATCTCATGGCATGAGAAAAAAATTTGGGTTCCGAGTGTTGAAAAATGACACTTAAGAAAACACAGTGTCCTTTGAAAAAGTGATCATAACCTATGACTTTGGATAACTCATGATCTGTACTGTGAACTTCCTCTCTCATGTTAGTCAATTAGAATATGAGAGCAACTGTGTAACAATTGTAGTCTTTGATATGCGGTGGTGGTTGACAAGTTATTTTGGATCTTCGAAGATGGACTTGAGTTGGTTCAAGGGTTTCATGATTAAGAGATTCAGAATTTGGATCAAGGTAACTAGGGTTTGGGATCTCATTGACTTGAATATCATTGAGTTCTTTAATCTTATAAGGCCGAGGCTCGAATATGGAGATGGGTAGGATACGCCCTTCCCCTTTATCCAGATTATTATGATCTTGAAAGGGAAACACATTTTTATAAAACTTTGCATTCCAACTAACAAAAGCATTTTTTGTTTTAATATCATACACACGATAACCAACTTGACCATATGGATACCCTATGAAAACTACTTTGCATTAGCAATTATCAAATTTATGAGAGTAATGTATGTTGTGGGCATAGCATAAACATCCAAAAGCACGAAAATGATCCTAAACAGGGTTCCTCCCATGAAGTAACTTGTAAAGTGTTTTGCCCATTAACAGTTTTGAAAGAATGTGATTAATGATATATGTAGTTGTTAAAACACATTTTCCCTAAAACTTAATAGGTAAAGAGGCTTGAAATCTCAAGGCTCTTTTAACATTGAGTAAATCTCTGTACTTGCGCTTGACCATACTGTTTTGTTGGGGGGTCACAACACAACTATGTTGGTGTTTAATACATTTAAAAAAAATTACATGTCATTTGAGAAAAACTCAGTTTCATTGTCAGATTTGAGACTCAAAACTTTGCTATTGAATTGATTTTCAATAAGTAAAAAGAAAATTTTGATCCAAAGTATAGTTTCAGATTTATAACACATGAAATGAACCCATGTGGTTCTAGAATAATCATCCACTATAGACAAGAAATATTGTAATCTGGATAATGAGGTAGTTTGATATCCTCTCCATATGTCGCAATGAATTAATTGAAAAGGTTTTGACGAAAAAATTGACCCGATAGGAAAAGGAAGATGAGTTTGCTTCGCCTTATGACAGATATTACAATGATTGTGAGGAACACAACCATATAATTCATTATCATTTATAAGAGTTTGCAATCTAGTATTCAAAAGATGTCCAAGTCTTAAGTGCTAGATATTGGAATCAAAGAACGAACTACTCATGAAAAAATTATCACCGATCTCAAAAATATAAAGTCCACCATGTTGCTTATCCACTTCAAATTTTTTCAAGAGAGATAATCCTGAAAAACACAATGATCAAGATAAAAGAAAACATCACATTTCAGATCTTGGATTAATTTACTCACAGAAATAAGGTTGAATCTGAATTCTGGAACAACAAAGAACATTTGAGAGAAAAAAATTTGGCACTAATCAGACACTACCTATGTGAGTTGCATGTATAGATGATTCATTTGGTAATCCAATAGGAGAAAAAATGGTGGGCCTTAGAAGCATTAGATTTAACAAGGAATTAGTAATATGGTTTGTCGCACCCGTGTCTATGATCCAATCTTTGGACGATGTGGAGCAAACAAAAGAAGCATCAAGATTACCTGTTAGGTTGACCGCAGGTGCTGGTTTGTGATCATCTAAATTTATCACAGCTAGTATTTGGTCAAGTTGTTCTTGAGTAAGTCGTTGGAGGCTTTGGACAAACACTGACTTATTGCCTTCAGAATACACAGAGTTGGCGCTGACCTGACTCCATTGACGAGCATTGGAGGGTGTACCAGATCGACTTAGAAACCCATGGAGGTGAAAACATTTTGCCTTTACATAACCAAGTTTTCTGCAGTGATTGCATTTTAGACAAACACGATTTTGTCGATTTCTATTTGGATCCATGTTGATCTGAGCATTGGATCTGTTTGCGATAGCCACTATCGGTTCTTGATTAGCTGTGACCCTTCGATCACGCTACCTTTCTTCCTGCATAAGTAGTACAAATGATTTAGATATATTCAACAATGGTGTCATCAAAAGCAATTGGCTCTTTATGGCACGGTAGCTCGTATTTAATCTCATTAAGAATTGCATGAGTCTTTTCAGGTTTTATTGCTCATAGATGGCCTTCACTGTTCCGCATGTGCATGGCAGACTGGTCATGTATGTGGATAGCTCGTCCCATAGGCCCTTCATTTTTTTGTAATAGGCTACCACATAGGTTTGTATCTTCTTGAGATTTATGATTTTTTGCTGAATTTGATATATGTGTGGAGCATTAGATTGAGAGAATTGGTCACAGAGTTTGGCCCATAATTCAGTAGTGGTTTCAGCGTAGATAATGCTTGAGGATAGATCTTGATGCAATGAGTTGAGGAGTTATGACAGGATCATGTTGTTGCATCATTATAAGGCAGTAACAAATTTTGTGAGAGAAGTCGGTTTTTTGATGGATTCATTTACGAATTCAAACTTATTCTTCACAGATAGTGCCATAGTCATAGCACAACACCATCTCCTATGATTGTTGTCGGTTAATGGTTGCGATACTAGTGACATGTCAGGGTTGTCTGAGTGATGAAAGAAAAATGGGCTCTCTATTTTTTCAGGATTCTAGCTTGATGCATTTCATTTACACTATCCATCATGTCATAATATCACATGAGTGCTATGATACCATGAAAGAAAATTGAAATCGAGAATACGAGAAAAATATCTTTCTTTTCTCTTAGAATTACTTTGAATTAGGAGTGGACGATACATTTATAGATTACACACAAATTTAACGTAAAGAATAATACATTTTACAATAATCGAATGTTTTGTAAATATTGTTCTCTTAATTTTTGTTGTGATCCCTTGATTATCAAGACATTTTCTTGATAATCGTTTTGACCCCTGTATTATAAGCTTAGTCCCTTACCATCGTGATCCCTTGATTGTCAACCAAATGTACATGTGAAGCCATCATGATCCCTTGATTATCGACCAAATGTACATGTGAAATCTTTGGGATCACTACTCTTTCTCCCTCTTTCACCAATCCCCAATCTCTGCAACTCAAAAGTCAGATCAAGGCACGGTAGTAGGGTCGGATCAGCACACAGGGTAAATCTTCTCTCTCTGCCCTTTTTATTTTCTTTGACATGGAGAATCTAACTCGACGACTCTTTAACTTCCTATATATGATATCTGTTATCTATCATGAACTGCAACTCATAAGAGACCTGATCAACATAGATTACTCGATAGTGTTCAGGGAGGACTAGACATTGTTCTGAGGTGAAGAAAAATTTGTTGTTGATGATTTTGTTTGCATAATAGAGGCTTTTGAATTGAGTTTGATGAAGAATTGGATTTTTTTAACATTATGGAGATTTACAAATGCATCATTGTACATTTCGCTATCTTATTATTACAGTTTTTATGTGTGAAATGCTTGGTTGAGCATACAAGAGAAAGAGAGAGATCTCAGTGTACCTCAGAGAGAGAGAGAGAGATCTGCAGGTTCGTCTGAGTATTTAAATAACATGCAAGATTAGACGTTTTAGAAAATTTTGATTATTCAAGTGCCTCCAGCTCAACAGAAGGAGATGGAACAAAGTTTGATGGGAGCATTAATAAAAAAAATGATGCATTAAGGCTATCATAGAGTTCTTCATCAGGTTCTATTGAAAACATGCAGCTAGAGGGCCTCCATTTCGATCTTCTAAGAAGGGAAGCTGATTAGAGTCAGGTTAGGGAATTTGCTTTGCGAAGCCATCTGCACCTGAAAAATCTCACCGTGATCTAGCTTTAATGACATTTTATCAAGAAAGGAACTTTCTCGTATCCTTCAATGGCCGTTGATGCTAACATGGAAATATCAAAATTAGATAAAGGGCAGCAATGTTAATGTCTCACGGCAAAGTTGACCAATCTAGGAATGAGTGTAGTTGTGTATCAAGACAGTTCTAGATCGACCTCGATAAATAAAATTCTTGAAGGTAAAGTTTTAGTGGTAGTGATGGTAGTGTATCTTGAACAATGAATATTTGTTTTTTTTCTCATTTGTATATAAGTTTTGGTTTAAAACAATTTGATTCACGAGTCTAGCAACTCTTGTATCCTGAACTTAGATTTGATCTTGAATCCCATATTGTAGAACATCTATCAATAGCTATAATTTCAAGTCAATCATAAGCATATACATCTTATGGAAGATACCTACTTGGACTCCACCTAAGTCTAGCAACTCGTTTCTTAAACTCAGAATTGATCTTGAATCCATATTGCAAAGCATCACCTATAGCTAATTTCTAGTCAATTGTGATCATATACACCCAATTGAAGATGCCTTTGATCACGACGATCCAACTGTTTGTTGAGAGAGGGATTCAAACTCATCTCGTATTGTTACACTCAAACTTTTATGAGGGCATTTTTATGCAGCGATGCTGCATCCGCTGCTGCCACTGACAGCCACCCATCTCAACATTTCTCAAGATGGAGACCATGCCCATCTCGAGACATGCCAAGGTGGGTGGCTGTGTGGGTGATGCATGATGCAGCCTCGCTGTATATTATGTGAACACAATTTTTATTAATGTTGAAAACAAGAGATGTTTACAGTAGTGAGCACTGAACAAAAAATATTTGCTAGTTGATTACGTGGGGAGAAGTTCTGCAACCAGTCACCATTATATCAGATGTTATATTCCATCAACGCCGCATGTCTCACTTGAGGGTGTGTGTAGGCCCCACCCTCATATCTCATTGCTCTCAACTGAGATGTGTAAGGATTGAATATAACCAAGGACCGGTTATATAGAAAAAGATCCTAACTACATGGGGATTCTAAAAGTAACATTTTCCAATACATAAAGCAGAACACATGAATCATAGTAAGCATTCTCTTGCACTTACAAGTGCAAATTGTTTGTAAATACATTCCACATACATACAAAGCCTTTGAACACGTCAATTTATGCGTATAAATCTATATCATTGTGCAATCAAACACAATAGAAGCACCATGTATGAGTAGCATCAAATACATTTTCCAACTTTTTCTGATGAGTTAAGGCTTCTACAAACTTGGGCTTCTTTGTAGTTGACATGTATCCTCATCAACTCAATCTCAGATTCAAGGGCTCCAGTTTTTTATTGACATCATAAAGAACATAATGCCTACTTATCATAGCACAAAAAAGAAAATTACAATACATTTCTTTGGAAGCAGATCAGGTCATGCTAAAAATGAGCGTTTTTGCTCATGCAGACATCGCGACCGTCTGTTTGCTCATGCGGACATCGCGACCGTCTGTTTCAGATGGGTTTTAAACTAATAGTTGCTAATAAGTGGTCAAATCTCCAACTTTGTTGCATGGAAGCAGAGAGGATTGGATATGATTTGTGCCTGGGTGTTTAATTCAATACGGCAACATCATCACTGCAGTGTCTGTGTGTGAGCGCAATAGGTTCAAGCTGCCCTGTGTTGTATTCTAGCTTTTCAATTCTTTTATCATTGACAAATGGTGTAGTGTAGCACGAAGGTTTCGGCTAATCAGACCAGGCTTACGAGTGCAGTAGATTCGAATAAATCATTTACCATTCAGCTTCACATTCAAATTCATTTCTGACAGTGCCGATTCAAGTTCAGCATCAATGGGACTCGCTTGACCACAACAACAATCGACTCTCGAGATACAAGAGAAGCTGCAACCCTCCCATTTCACATTGGGAGTCAAAAGTGATACTGGGCTGCCCATCTACGTAGGCAATTTTCATGGGAATGATCTGTTTCAACAGGGAATCTTGATAGCATTTCTCTTATCTATGTGCTTCAGTTTATTGAAAGAATTAAGGATATTTACAATGAGCTCAACAAAGAAAACATAAGTGCCAAATTGAGTAGTTAGCAATACTTTGACATCTTACAAATCAAAAGACCTAAAACGAATTGACCTTGAAGACACCATCAACTGATGAGCAGCTGAACTGAACCGAGGTGGTATCTCATGTGGTAAGCGGGGTCCTGTGCCAAGCTGAAGGCCCAGGTTCGAATCCCTCTGCTACATGGGGCTTAAGAGATATCTGGTAGGCGTCTGGCTAACCCCAGCTTGCCTTTCAAAAAAAAAAGTAGTAGAATTCACCAAGGCCTTTGATTATTTCCGGTGGGATTTCCTCTTTGACTGCCTTAAGGGTTTTGGTTTAGGTGATTGCTAGATTCATTGGATAGAGGAACTCGTAACTACAGCCTCGACTGTCCTTTGTGTTAATGGGGACAATAGGTGAACAATTTAACCTGAAGAGTGCCCCCTTTTCTCCTATTTTGTTTGACATTGTTATGGAAGGTTTGGCAGGTGTATTTAGGAGGTCAGTTTTTGAAAGTGCACTAGGATTGAGGCAACGAGCACTAGAGGGGGGTGAATAGTGCTTTTAAAAAAATTGTCTACGAAATATTGAGAGATTTTGCAAATCTCAAAGCAAACACACAAAGAACACAAGATTTTATCCTGGTTCGGTCTAACCCGACCTACATCCAGTCCCCAAGCAAAACCTGCTTGAGATTTTCACTATCAACCTTGTAAACTACAAGATCACACAGACCATAACTGGTCCCACTTTCAGTAACAATCCTACTGAAAGCAAACAACTCCTTTACACCAAGGAGTCCTTTTTACAGAAAATAAGTAACAACTTACAAAACAACATATGAGCCTTCCTTTTGAATGCAAATGAGATGCAATTGGCTTTTGAGGTTGTTGAAATACTCTTACTCATGAATTCACTATCTCTCAAAGTGATTTGAGTGAAAAACTGAAGTGAAAATATCACGTGAGTGAGAAAACAAATACTTGAATGAATAGAAGTGAAAAGCAATAAGTAAATGATTCAAATCGATTGAATTCTTGTTCTTTTTTAGTGTACAATGCACTCATATTTATAGTTCAAAGATTCCATACGTTGAAAGTATGAAAGGGTATCAAAACTGTCCATTTCAAACTATCAAAACGTTTGAAAAATGAAAAGACACGCCTTTTTGAAGTTTCAGGAAAACGGCAAAATTAGTCGACTGATACATCAGTTAGTTGACTAATAGTTAGTTATTAGTAGACTGACAGTTATCGTCGGTCGACTGATCTGTTAATCGAGCCGTTTGAAAATTTAAACTTTTGAAACTTAGTCGACTTGAGAAAAGTTAGTCGACTGATAATATCATCAGTACACTGAAAAACCTTTTAGTCGACTGCTGCTAAAATCTTCTAAAAAACAAACATTATGTTCGGTCGACTGATAAAAACATTAGTCGACTGCTGCTAAATTTTCAGAAAACACATGTTCTGTTCAGTCGACTGATAAAACCATTAGTCGACTGCTGCTAATTTTCCAGAAAACAGACATTCTGTCCAGTCGACTGATAAAACCTTCGGTCGACTAATTTGACAAAAATGACTTTTTAGAAAATATGACACGAAAGGATTAGTCGACTCGTAAGTCTATTGGTCGACTAATAAACATGAAAATTTAAGAAAAGAGTTTTCTAAAAAGATTTTCAAAAGTGTTTCTTTTAGAAAATTTTTTCTAAAGACTTTTAAGGTGAAATACAACCTAAATATGCACTCTAAGTAAGGCTCTTACAAGAATCTAAGACTTTTAATGATTTAAACATTTGCACACTAGTCTTCAAAGATTCTTCACTGAATTCTTCAATTTCTTCATAGCCTTAGCTGAAATGCAGTTGATTCCACTTGCTCATCATCAAAACCTTGTTCTTGAAGTATCATGTATGGCTTCATTGTCGTAACAATCTCCCCCTTTTTGATAATGACAAACTTAATCAAAGATGAAGCATTTAGATGCATAGATGGAGATTTTACTCCCCCTATCAATATGCTGCAAAACATTAAAAGTTAGCACATTTAAAGCACATATATCACATATTGATTGGTTTGCATTTCCATTCATCATTTCTTCATAAATTTAGAAATACATTCATTAAAAGCTTTCTTTTTCTCTTAATTTTGCATTTCTCATGCAAGATCTCCTGCAATGTAATTGCTATCATCTTTTTCTCCCCCTTTGTCAGAATCAAAAAGAGTAAGGGCAGAAATAGCATAAGCAAAATAGAGATACAAGTTTAAAATATTACAACCCATTAAGTATGAAAGTTCAGACAACAAAGATTAGAAAAGTGAGTTAAGCAAATCCTTGATTGAAGTAATCTCTTTCTGAATCGAAGATAGTTGTTGAGTCACATCTTCACGAAAGTATGTTGATGCAGCTCTAAAACTTCCAGTCTCTGCATAACTTCATCATGGTCTTGACTTGTCGAAAATTTCTTTCTTTTTGCATGAGATGAAGGTGTCGCAGAAGGTGATGGTTCAGAAATTGATGGTTCATTAGGATCAGATGGTTCAGTTTGATCAACATTTAAAGGAGGCAGATATTTAATTTTCATTCTTTTAAAAATTGTTTGATCAAAGAACTCTTTTTGCTTAATGTATTATTTATTTGTTAAAGGAACTTTGAAATGTCTAAAAATACGGGTTAAAAGACAACCATAAGGAAGAAATGGTTTTTGTTTCCACAAGTTTGTAAAATACACATTGGCCCAGTTGACAGAAATATTTCCAAATAAAACATAAAGAGTCGTAGCTAGATCTGTGGAATAATAATCAAAAGAACCAGTTTTGGGTAGAACATTGTGGGCAAGGATTCGTCCAGCAATGCGTGCACGAGTTTGAAGATTAGTATTTTTGAAAGGAGGGCAGTGAGGTGCTCCTGGAAGAAGAATTTGTTCAAAAACTCTTTCATTATTTAATTCAATAGTGTTGAAAAGAGTGTCTGAAGGTGGAATTTCAAGAATTTCTCCAAGTAATTTCGAATCAAACTCGATTTCAACATCACGAACAAGAGAGGACAAAACTCCAGTTTCATGATCCATTTGTAAATTCGTGTAAAACAAGTGAATAAGAAACGGATAGTGAAGGGTATCTGCACAAGCATCAAAAAGATGTGAAATTCCAGGAAATAATTCTCTTATATTGTAACGAGAAAACAAGTGAAATAGAACATTTCGGCCTGGTAAAATAGGTAGTGCAGAAATTGATCCAAAAGTATCATAGAGAAGAGGATTGCGAAGTAATCTTAGTGAAAAACCATGTCTTGAAGTAGGTGTAGGAGGAGGAGAACCTAAACCTTTTGCAGATGCAGACTTCGTACGAGGCATGATTAAAAACAAAGTTACCCAAAGAGAGTGTCGGCTTCCAAACGATTTCCGGCAGAAGTAGAACGTTGTCCGGCGATGTGAAACAGAACCAGAGGAGGATACAATGGCTGACGGCAAGTGAGAAGTCGGCCACAAGGGGTTTTCGGCAATGCACTGTCACACAAGAGGGTTCCGACGTGTTTTGAAGATGCGCCTGTTACTGCAGGAGGATTCTGACGTTTCAAGATCACGACCAGAAGACTCCGGCATCTCCTTGTTACGGTAAGAAAATCCCAGCAAAAATGGGATCGAACGGCACTCCGAGGGTTTTTCGGAAGAAAGAGAGGCAAAAGAGAAAGAGGGTTTTCGGTTTAAGGGTTTCGTTTTTAAGAAAAAACGAAAAGGTACGAAAACGAAGTGAAACGATGCCTCTTTTTTTTTAAAAAAAAAAAAACGGGTGTTAAAAAAAAATCCAAGGGGTATCGAGTCCCTTCATTTAAAAATTTTAAAAAAAAATTTAGTCGACTAAAACTTTATCGGTCGACTAAGAAAGTGCGACTCATTCTAAAAATATCATCAGTCGACTAGAAATATATCGGTCGACTAATATGGTGCGATACATTCCAAAATTTAAAACACCAGTCGACTAGAATTTTATCAGTCGACTAATATAGTGCGATTTTGAGATTTTGTTCAAAAATCAATATTTTTATAAATCCAAAAATGAGCAAATACCTAGTTCTCTCCTAATTCTCATAAAATCTTCATTTTTAAGAGGTTTAGTGAAGATATCGGCATGTTGTTCTTTAGTGGAAATAAAATTTAACGAAATATCTCCTTTTAACACATGATCTCTTAAAAAATGATGTCTAACTTCAATATGCTTAGTTCTTGAGTGCTGAATAGGATTTTTCGAAAGATTTATAGCACTAGTGTTATCACAATAAATAGTTGTTGTGGAGTAATTCAAACCAAAATCTTTTAAGGTTTGTTTCATCCATAGTACTTGTGAACATGCTAAACTAGCCGCTATATATTCTGCTTCAGTTATTGAGAGTGATACTGAATTTTGCTTTTTACTAAACTAAGAGACTAAGGAATTTCCTAAGAAATGACAAGTTCCACTAGTACTCTTGCGATCAGATTTACTTTATGCAAAATCTGCATCACTATATGAAACTAAATCAAAGGAAGATGATTTTGGGTAAAACAAACCGAAATCTGAAGTATCTTTCAAATAACGAAGAATTTGTTTTACTGCAGTTAAATGAGATTCCTTTGGATTAGCTTGAAATCTTGCACACATACAAACACTAAACATAATATCAGGTCGACTAGCAGTTAAGTATAATAGAGATCTGATCATACCTCTGTAGAGCTTAGTATCTACACTTTTACCATTTTCATCTTTATCAAGAGAAGTAGTTGTACTCATAGGATTCCTTCTTGATTTCGATGAGTCCATCCCAAATCTCTTGAGAAGTTCTTTTGTATACTTAGCCTGATTGATGAAGATTCCTTCTTCAGTTTGCTTTATTTGAAGTCCAAGGAAGTAGTTTAATTTGCTCATCAAGCTCATTTCAAACTCTTCCTGCATAGCCTTAGCAAATTCTTTACAAAGAGAATCATTAGTAGAACCAAATATTATGTCATCAACATAAATTTGCACAATAAGAATTTCTGAATTAAAATGTTTAATAAATAAAGTGGAGTCTACCCGACCAATGGAAAAACCAGATTGTTCTAGAAAATTCCGTAGTCTTTCATACCACGCTCTTGGTGCTTGTTTGAGTCCATACAAAGCTCTTTTCAATTTGTAGACTTTTTCTGGATATTTCTCATTTTCAAAGCCTGGAGGTTGCTCTACATAAACTTCTTCATTGATGTGTCCATTTAAAAATGTACTCTTAACATCAATTTGATATAACTTGAAGTTCATGTAACTAGCAAAAGCAAGCATCATACAAATTGACTCTAATCGAGCCACTGGTGCATAGGTTTCATCAAAATCTATGCCTTCTTCTTGATTATAGCCTTGTGCTACTAGCCTTGCTTTGTTACGAATAACTTCACCATTTTCGTCCAGCTTATTTCGGAAGACCCATCTTGTTCCAATTACTGGATGATCCTTAGGTCTATCAACTAGATCCCAAACATCATTCCTAGTAAATTGGTTAAGTTCTTCAGACATGGCCAAAAGCCAAGATTCATCAACACAAGCCTCATTGATATTCTTTGGTTCTAATTTAGATATGAAAGCAACATTTGCAATATATTTTTCTAACTGTCTTCTAGTTTGAACACCACTCTTTATTTCACCAATAACTTGTTCATGTGGATGATTAGGAACTTCTTTCCAAACCAGTTGAAGAGGAATATTTTCTTGAGAAGTACTCTCTATCAAGGGTTCTTCTTGAAGTATTACTTCTTCTCCTTCGCTTAGAGGTATAACCTGCTCACAATTCTCATCAAATGCAACATGTAAAGATTCTTCAATACAAGATGTTCTTTTATTGAAAATACGATATGCTTTACTTCTAGAAGAATATCCAAGAAATATTGATTCATCTGATTTTAAATCAAACTTATCAAGATTATCTTTGGTATTTAACAAGAAACATTTACTACCAAAAATTTTGAAATATGAGATCTTTGGTATACGATCATAATACAATTCAAAACATGTTTTATGTAAAATTGGTCGAATAAGAACACGATTTAAGACATAACATGTTGTATTAATTGCTTCAGCCCAAAAGTATTTTGGTAAATTTTTATCTTGAAGCATGGTTCTAGCACATTCTTGCAAAGTTCTATTCTTTCTTTCAACAACTCCATTTTGTGGAGCCGCTCTAGGAAAAGCAAAGTTGTGAGATATACCATGTAAATCACAAAACTTTAGAAAAGATTCATTTTCAAATTCACCACCATGATCACTACGAATTTTAATAATAGATGTAGATTTTTCATTTGGGATTCTTCTACAAAGTTTAGAAAATTCTGAAAAAGCATCATTTTTGCTTTTTAGAAAAATCACCCATGTAAACCGAGAATAATCATCTACTATAACAAAAGCATACTTGCTACCATTCAAACTTTGAATTCTAGATGGCCCAAATAGATCTAAATGTAAAAGTTCAAGAGGACGTTTTGTTGAAACTATATCTTTTGCTTTAAAAGAACTCTTGATTTGTTTACCCCTTTGACAAGCATCACATAAGTGATCCTTTTTATATGGTATTCTAGGTAGGCCTCTTACAAGATCATTTTTGGATAACTTTGAAATAATTTTAAAGTTAACATGTCCAAGTCTCTTGTGCCATAACCATTGAATTTCATTTGAAACAATAAGACATTTTTCATTAAAAGAGGGTAATTCATCTAGATATAGTTCATACACATTGTTTCTTCTTTTACCTTTAAAAATGATATTTTTAGATTGAAAATCAGAAATTAAGCATAAATCATTTTCAAAAGAAACATGAAAACCTTTATCACATAATTGACTGATAGATATTAAATTATGCATTAAACCATCTACTAAAAGAACATTTTCTATCAAGGGAAATTTTGGATTACCAATATTACCAATACCTATCACTTTTCCCTTGTTATTGTCACCAAATGTGATGGTTCCTCCATCCTTATTTTGGAGGGTGGAAAATAACTCTGTCCTTCCAGTCATATGTTTGGAACAGCCGCTTTCCAATATCCATTTGCTCCTTATGTTGTGTACCTACAACAAAATCAGAAAACAGAGCATTTGACCCCTTTCTATTTTCGGGTCTATGAGAGTTAGTCTTAGGAACCCATATCCATTTGGATTTTGGTTTCCTTTGATAATAAATATTCTTTCTATAAAAGGATTTATCATGTCTAGAATAATCATGTCTAGGATAATCATGTCTGGAATAATAAGCATTATAGTTTCCATGATTAGATGCATTTCTATTAGAACTAGAAAGTTTAGTTTTATAAACAAAAGGTTGAGAATAATGTCTTTGATTTTTCACCACATAGTTTGGTCTATTTTGAGTATCAAAGAAGCTATATCCCAATCCGGTATTATTAACCGAGCATCTTTGAGAACCAAGAAGTTTTTCTAGATTCTCTTGACCATTTGTGAATTTGGTCACTATAGAAAGAAGATCATTTGATTTTTCTTTAAGACTAGATATTTCTTTTTGTAAGAGATTGGTTCTAACTCCAATTTCTTTTATCTCAAGTGCTTGGCAAGAATTTTCCTTCTTGAGATCTTCTATTTCTTGAAGTAACACTTTATTTTGAGAGTCAAGAGTTAAATTTTCAGTTTTTAACTCTTTATTTTTAGAACTAAGACTCTTAAATTTAGCATATAAATCATTAAATGTTTCAAATAACTCATCATAGTCAAATTGATTTACCGAATCTTCTTGTGTTATAAAACACATGTTGGCGACTTCTTCATTTGATTCTTCATCGAAAGAGGAGTCACTATCATCCCAACATGCTTGAAATGCTTTTTTCTTCTTGAATTGGTCCTTGGGCTTGATTTTGAGAAGAGGACAATCTTTCTTGATATGTCCTGCCTTTTTGCAGTTAAAGCACTTGACTTCTTTCTTTACCTTTCTTTGAAATCTTCCCTTTTTGATGAATCTTCTGAATTGCCTTGTGATGAGGGCAATATCTTCATCTTCTTCTGAATTTTCTGAGTCAGAAGTAACCTTAAAAGCAAGAGATTTCTTCTTAGGCTCTTCTTCTTGTCTGTCTTGAAGTTGGACCTCATATGCCATTAGGTTACCAACTAAGTCTTCAAGAGTGAGAGTATTGAGATCATTTGCTTCTTCAATAGCAGTGGTTTTTCTCTCCCATTCAGGAGTTAAACACCTTAGAATCTTTCTGACTAAATCCACTTGTGAATATTCTTTTTCAAGGGATTTCAAAGTGTTAGTTATATCGGTCATTCTAGTTACCATGTCCGATATAGATTCATTTTGCTTTATTTTGAACAATTCAAATTTATGAACTAAAGAAGCAATTTTAGATTCCTTTACCTTTGACGTACCTTCGTGAGTTACTAGAAGAGTATGCCAAATTTCATTTGCTGTAGAGCATTGAGAGATGCGATTGAATTCTACCTTGTCAACGCCATAATATAATGCATTCATGGCTTTGGCATTCAGTGAAGCAGTCTTCTTTTCATCATCGGTCCATCGGCTGAAATCAGTTGATGGAGTTTGGTATTTTTCTGAAACAACTCTCCAGATATCGAGATCCATGGATTGCAAGAATATTGTCATTCTTACTTTCCAATATCCATAGTTTGTTTCGTCGAAGAGAGGAGGACGAACAGAGGAGCTTCCTTCTTTGTGCTGAGATGTTGTAGTTGTCATGCTAGATGATGGTCAAATCAAAGTAATAGCAAACCTGTGCTCTGATACCAAATGAAAGTGCACTAGGATCGAGGCAACGAGCACTAGAGGGGGGGTGAATAGTACTTTTAAAAAAATTGTCTGCAGAATATTGAATGATTTTGCAAATCTCAAAGCAAACACACAAAGAACACAAGATTTTATCTTGGTTCGGTCTAACCCGACCTACATCCAGTCCCCAAGCAAAACCCGCTTGAGATTTTCACTATCAACCTTGTAAACTACAAGATCACACAGACCATAACTGGTCCCACTTTCAGTAACAATCCTACTGAAAGCAAACAACTCTTTTACACCAAGGAGTCCTTCTTTTTACAGAAAATAAGTAACAACTTACAAAACAACCTATGAGCCTTCCTTTTGAATGCAAATGAGATGCAATTGGCTTTTGAGGTTGTTGAAATACTCTTACTCACGAATTCACTATCTCTCAAAGTGATTTGAGTGAAAAACTGAAGTGAAAATATCACGTGAGTGAGAAAACAAACACTTGAATGAATATGAGTGAAAAGCAATAAGTAAATGATTCAAATCGATTGAATTCTTGTTCTTTTTTAGTGTACAATGCACTCATATTTATAGTTCAAAGATTTCATACATTGAGAGTATGAAAGGGTATCAAAACAGTCCATTTCAAACGATCAAAACGTTTGAAAAATGAAAAGACACGCCTTTTTGAAGTTTCAGGAAAATGGCAAAATTAGTCGACTGATACATCAATTAATCGACTAATAGTTAGTTATTAGTAGACTGACAGTTATCGTCGGTCGACTGATCTGTTAATCGAGCTGTTTGAAAATTTGAACTTTTAAAACTTAGTCGACTTGAGAAAAGTTAGTCGACTGATAATATCATCAGTAGACTGAAAAACCTTTTAGTCGACTGTTGCTAAAATCTTCTGAAAAACAAACATTCTGTTCGGTCGACTGATAAAAGCATTAGTCGACTGCTGCTAAATTTTCAGAAAACACATGTTCTGTTCAGTCGACTGATAAAACCATTAGTCGACTGCTGCTAATTTTCCAGAAAACAGACATTCTGTCCAGTCGACTGATAAAACCTTCGGTCGACTAATTTGACAAAAATGACTTTTTAGAAAATATGGCGTGAAAGGATTAGTCGACTGGTAAGTCTATTGGTCGACTAATAAACATGAAAATTTAAGAAAAGAGTTTTCTAAAAAAAAATTCAAAAGTGTTTCTTTTAGAAAAGTTTTTCTAAAGACTTTTAAGGTGAAATGCAACCTAAATATGCACTCTAAGGCTCTTACAAGAATCTAAGACTTTTAATGATTTAAACATTTGCACACTAGTCTTCAAAGATTCTTCACTGAATTCTTCAATTTCTTTATAGCCTTAGCTAAAATACAGTTGATTCCACTTGCTCGTCATCAAAACCTTGTACTTGAAGTATCATGTATAGCTTCATTGTCGTAACAGTTTTCACCGGTTTCACCAACCCATTAGAACGGATGATCTACATTTCTGTCTATTGCAGTTTACAGATGATGTGATGATATTAGGAGAGGCGAGTTCATCCCAAATGACTCATGTGGCAATGATTCTCAAATATTTGTCATGCTAGCGGGCCTCCACATCAATGACGCCAAGTGTTAGATCACTTCATTCAATATGGATAGATGGTTATGCTTTGCAGCCTCCATAAACTTTGGTTGGCCGATAGGATCGCTTCCCACATCCTGTCTGGGTATGCCGCTCCACAAATCCTCTATTAGATCATCCTCCTGGTGGCCTGTGGTGGCGAAGATTTTGGCCAAATTGCAGCCATGGTGTGCTAGGTATCTTTCCCTTTCGGGAAGGATCGTCTTGTTCAAACATGTCCTTCTTGCAGTTGGAACATGCACATCAAAGATTAATTCACAGGAAGATCAAGATAGAAGGGACCGATGCTGCATGGTAGAACTATGGAGGAACCTTGTTTATGATCCCAACTACGGTGCAAGACCGGCTCAATGTGTGATTGGGCATAAACAAATTCTAAGAAAAAAAAAAACAATGAGAACCAAAGATTTCAAGAAATACATAGAAATAAAAAAAAAACTAGAGAGAAGATTCAAGATTAAGGGGACATTATGGGTTCTCCCCCTGCCCTCGAGCAAGAATGGTCGGGATTAGTGATCTTCAACTCCTTGCCATGGATTTCTCAACACACACAGTTGAAAAGAAGAAAGAAATCTACCAAAGATAGAGAAAGGGGGAACTCGTGTGGCGACCGTCGTCCTGCGATCATCGTCAATGGTCGGGAGTGGGGGGCTTTTGGCATGAAAGATAGTGTCAGGCAGGTGGAGTGGGATTGACGATCCAGGGTGAGGAGAGTCTGGCAAAGCGACGGTTGTCGACAATAGAGAGAGAGAGAGGGGGGACGGGGGAGGGCAGACTGTGGGTAGGCATCGGCCCTCTGGCGAGCGTCCGACGGCGCTCGACTCTTGTAGGAGGTCAGATCGTTTCAGCGGGCTCCGGCGTGGATGGATCTCCGTCGGGACGCAACCCAGGAGCCATTGGCGCAAGGTCAAACTCGGCCGGCTACCCGAGGTAACTCTGGTGACGTTCTGACTATGTTCCGGCTCCGGCGTGGATGAGTCTCCGATGATGGTTCAAGTGGGAATGGGAGAGGGAGAGAGCGAAGGAGAGGGAGAGGGGTCATGGGTTGCCCCCCTCTCGCCCGGGCACGAGCACGCCTTTTGGCTTTTTTTATTTTATTTAAATACACTAAGCGCTGGCCGTTGTATCCTGCTAACGGCTTTGCAGCTACACATCTCTCTCTCTCTCTCACTCTCTCTCTCTCTCTCTCTATATATATATATATATATATTACCGTCTAAGAAAAATGTGTACACATTTAGACATCATAAGTTGTTGACTTAGTGTGTATGTTATGTGCATTGCCTATGTGCATTGGATTGTGATCGGGTTTGACCAAGCCTTTCGACCAAGGTTAAGCTTCGTCTAGGTTTGAAATACTCTCCTTAAGAAGAATGTTTCAGAAGTTTAGGAAATTTTTAGAATAATTTTTGGGAAATTTTGGGTATCTACAACCTCCAAGATTAGAACCCACCACCCAATTCCACCCAACTCACTGAACTACCAACAGAGTTTGATTTTGAATGAAATCAGAGAATCATGGAGTCGCCTCTCTCTCTCTCTCTCTCTCTCTCTCTCTCTCTCTCTCTCTCTCTCTCTACTTGTGTGTGTGTGGACTACCTCAGGGCTAGACCTCCTCCTCCTCTTATGCCAAACCACCATCACCACCGACCACCATCCTCCTCCATTTGAGACCGAGATGGGAGCTTGCCCATTCTTCTCCTTCTCATGCTTTGCTTCTCTATCTGTTTAGCCCTGCCGCCATTGCCAACCCACACTAATTTTGACCCTTAATCATTTTGGATTGACTTGTATGGGGTGGATCGATGTAAGTCTTAGATATTCGTTACAACTATGTCTAGTCTCTCACCTTGTTTGATTCTGTTGTTTCTTTAAATGGTTTCGTTTGCATTCAAGAAAAGGAGGAACGCATGATGGCTACAACTCGTTTTTTTACAAGGCACCTGGTCCATAATCAATTGTGCTCATACTTTTAAAAGTAGACCTGTGTTTTCAGACATTCTCACAAATATATATATATATATAGTAGGGGTAGGTGCATGATCACTTTAGAACATAACCAAAACGAACTAGCGCGGAGCATCCATTGCACGCGTGATGGATGCTCCGCGCTTGCAAAATCTCTGCTAAAGGTCTCCAGCAACATGCGGAGCGTCCATCACACGCGCGAGTTCATTTTAGTCATGTTCAAAAGTGATCATGCACCTACTAGTCTCTCTCTCTCTCTCTCTCTCTCTCTCTCTCTCTCTCCTGGTTGACGTATATGCGATTTTACGAATGCATCTTAGAGATCTCTTTTTTCATCTGAACAATGTTCACTCAACGGTGGTTTCTTTTAATCCAGTGGATCCTGGTTGAGTTGGCTTTGTTGTTTGTTGCTAGTTGTCTGTAGTTTCTTTTTCTTTAGCTTTTGTTTTTTCTATATTTTAGTTTTGTTTTCTATTTTGTTCGGTTCATGGGTTCAACATTTTGTTGATCTTCATGAGTATTAATGTTGATCCTCTCTCTCTCTCTCTCTCTCTCTCTCTATATATATATATATATATATATATATATATATAAACTAATTGTTATTATTTTTGCATTCATGTTGTTTTATAAATTTAAATGGAGAGGCAAAACAAGCAATGAACCTTGTGCTTATCATTTTTTCAATGTTTTAATATGTTGTTAGTATATCATTGATATTTTTAATACTCAACTTTGGTACACTTCTTACTATCAATGCAATAAACAAATGTGTACTCTTTTGACATTGACACAATCCTGATTATAATCAAAGAGAATTACTACCAACAAAACTATCTTTGGAGTTTTCAAAACATGGGATTATGAAGAGTAACAAGATTTTGAAATCTTCAGTTGCTGCCAAAAGGAAACTGCAAACATTTTTGGGTTTCCTCTCTCTCCGTTGCTTCAGCTGTAGTAGGTCCTCTCATAAAAACTCCATTATCGCAGCAGCAACGTCGTTCCTTTTAAAGGCTCTGCAACCCAGGTAAGTCCATCTCTCACGAGCCCTATATCAGGTGGGCATCATTGAAGAGGCTGGATGTTACACTCGTCACAGGAGTGGGGGATCTACAACCCTGGAGTTATCCAACCATGACTGGAGAGGAAGAGGTTCAACCAGGCCATCATCTTCTCTCTTTACAACTCAGGGGGCAGGGGCGCAGGGTCAGCCTTCCATCTCCTGACCATAGCCCCACTCGCACTCGGTAACGACATTTTGTCTTCTTTTACAGGAAGAATGAGCTGATCTCGAAGGGGAGGAAATGAAGAAGATTAAAAGACAATCATGTTCTTACAGGATGTGTTAAAAAAGGGCTGACCACGAAGATTTTACACATGAAATTTTGATATTAGGTTGGGTCTGAATCATTGGTCATAGCATATGAATGTGATATAAAATATTGATTCAAACCCCCAACCTTAATGTGTTAGAATTTGAATCGATTCCAAATTCACCATAAATAATCAAGGGGTCCTATTTTGCCATAATAAACCGATCTGACGTATCAACAATAAGATGAAAATAATGAATGTATATGTAATTTACCATGGGAAATATGTCCACAATAATCTTATAAAATTATAAATTTTTACTGTTACTAAGGGATAGGGATATCAATGTGTTTCATCTCACTGGCCAGACCAAATGCCAAGTTGCTAATAATTAGATTTAGACTTACCACAACAAATTGGAACTTCATTATCTAACAAGTGCATGCTGCTTGAGCAGTGCTAAGATCTAGTGCTAATTTGAGTGCTTATGAACCAACAATTAGCCAACTAGTGGTTTGTTTGTGGTTTAGGTGGTTTGTTTCATTTGGACATGTTTATCTCTTAGTTATATAGTTACTTTGGTTTGTGTCTAACTAAACCTTGGAATTTTTAAGAGTTATGTATGCTATCCAAATCGTTAACTTATTTTAGATTTGGCTAATCTTGTTAGTTTCTTTTTTGCATTTTCCATTTTATGTGATATCTTCTCTTTTTATTGTTGGTTTACATGCAGGTTTGGTAAATGCAATGAACAACTAGGCCCACTTGTGCCCTCTTTACTTCAGACACGGAATGAGGGATTTGGCTACCTACAAAGCAGATTCTGACAACCAAAAAAGAATTAAACTAACTTATGGAGCAGATTTTAGTGACCCACATATCAGATTATGGTGACCAAGCTGCAGAGCAGATTTCGGTGACTAAAAAGGAATCTGACAGCCTATGGAGAAGATTTCTTTGTCTGGCATTTATCATCGTCATTATCATTATTTTTATGTATTTAAAATTAAATTTGTGGTAGAATAATAAAGCTTCCAATTTTGGATGGTTATGAATTTAGTATTTGAAAATTTCATTTTCATTACATAAATTTGGATTGACCACTCATTTTTTTCCGTTTTGATGTTGTGTACATATGTTGGTTAAAATATAATAAAAGATGGCCCATATTTGAAATTATAAATCGATGACTGGAAAATTCAGAGGAAGAAATATTGCTAAATAAGGCGTTTTTGATGATTGTTGTATTCAATATAATCCTCATGCATGGACTTGTTGGATTTGAAACATAAACCATAGCATGATCCTCATGCATGGACCCATGTTAGGATTTAAAAGGTAAACCATGACCTTCATGAATGGACCTAGGTTTGAATTTAAAATGTAACTAGGGTTAAGATTTTAGTTCAATTTGAGGAGCTCGGATCTTCAGATTGAGATCCTCAGTTTGAGGAGGGGTGGCTATGCCAAATCCAACCTTGATAGAGGCATGGCCACAGTTGTTGAGGCACTCTATTTTTTCTCATCTCTTCTTTTTTGAGTAATAACTGTAAACCTTTTGTGATTCAGTTGTTCAGAAGAAGCCCTTTGACTTCGTTTGCATAAATTTAGACCCTTTAGTTTTCTAATCATGGCAATAAACTTTATTTTCTCAATCACTGTTGCATCATTAACTCCCCTTGTGTATAACTGTTTAGTTATACACTGCCGGTCCCAAGCCCGAATAAAGGAGGAGGGTTGCGGTAGGCCAGTGACAGCCAGCATAAAAACCTAGTATAAAAACTTAGTCATACCCTATGAATATGAACCAATATGAGAATTTCGTTGGGGTGTTCCCTACTGAGCGACGCGTTGTACTCTATAGGCCCGGAGGCAGTGATAAATGGGCAAGGGTTGCTAGGTCGTCACCCAGAAGTGACGCGTCACACTGGCGCCCGGGTGTGGTGTCAAATAGGCAAGGGTTCCTTCACTTTGTTGGACAAGTGGGGGTAAAGAAGTTAGTCCAAGACTATAAAATTAGGTTAGCCACTTGGAACATAGGGTTTTTAACTGGTAAGTTGGTAGAGTTAGTAGATGTTATGTGTAGGAGAAAGATTGATATTTTATGTCTACAAGAGACCAAATGGGTAGGTGAGAAAGCAAAAGTGATAGAACCTTGGGGATATAAGATTTGATATATAAGAATAAATATGAATATGAATGGAGTAGGGATTGTTATGAGTCGTGAGTTTATAGATAATGTAGTTGAGGTCCGTAGGAAGGGTGATAGGATTTTACTTATTAAATTAGTATTAGGTACAGATATTATTAATATTATTAGTGTTTATACACCTCAAGTAGGTTTAAATGATTCCATTAAGCGTTAATTTTGGGAAGATTTAGATGGAGTAGTACAAGGAATATCTTATGGAGAAAAGCTTTTCATCGGTGGTGACCTTAATAGACATGGAGGCATTAGTAGGGATGGATTTGAGAGTATCCATGGAGGCTATGGTATAGGAGAAAGAAACGAAAGTGGAGAAAGGATTTTAGATTTTAGTTTGTCCTATGATATGATCTTAGCAAACACTTGGTTTAGGAAGAGGGAGTCTCACCTAGTAACATTTAAAAGTGGGGTTAATATGAGTCAGATAGATTTTTTCCTACTTAGAAAGAGAGATAGGGGTTGTTGCATCGATTGTAAGGTTAAACCGGGAGAAAGTGTAGCTACACAACATAGAGTCTTAATTTTAGATCTTAGAATTAGATAATGCTGCAAAAGGGATAGACATATGATAGATCATATAATTAAGTGGTGGGCACTGAAAGGAGCTAAACAAGGAATGTTTGTAGAACAAGTAGTTAAGGAAGTTGATTGGTGTCTCGAGGAGGATTCAGAATCAATGTGGAATAAGATAGCGGGTGGCATGAGAAAGGTGGTTAAGGAGGTATTGGGTGAGTCTAAAGGTGGTGCACCGCTAGGTCGATACATCATGGCGGAACGAGGATGTCAAATTAGCTATTAAGGTTAAAAGAGAGTGTTATAGAAATCTAAGTAAGAGTTGTGATAATGAGAATTTGGAGAAGTGTATGATAGCAAAGAAGAAAGCTAAAAAAGTAGTTCGAAACGCGAGGGATAAGGTATATAAGGAGGTTTATGACAAGTTGGATACCAAAGAGGGTGAGAAGGATCTTTATAGGCTTGCAAAGATGAGAGATAGGAAATCGAGGAATCTGGGTATGGTTAGATATATCAAAAATGAAACACAAAGGGTTTTAGTCAAAGATGAGGAGATTAAGGAGAGATGGAAAGATTATTTTGATAAGCTATTTAATGGAAGTCATGCTCAGGATCTTGGAGACTTCTCCATTCCTTTTCATGAGATGAATTGTGACTTCATGCGCAAGATTCAAAAGAAAGAAATTGCAGAGGCTTTGAAGAAAATGAAATCAAGAAGGGCAGTTGGCCCAGATGGTATACCTATCGAGGCTTAGAAATGTTTGGGAGAGAAAGGTTTAGAATGGTTGACAAATCTTTTTAACAAGATTTGACAGACAAATAAGATGCCTAATGAGTGGAGGAAGAGTACTTTGGTGCCTCTATATAAGAATAAGGGTGATATATAAGATTGCACAAACTATCGTAGTATAAAACTCATTAGTCATACTATAAAACTTTGGGAGAGAGTGATTGAGTCTAGGTTGAAGAAGGTTGTCATGATATCGAAGAATCAATTTGGTTTTATGCCAAGAAGATCAACTATGGAAGCTATACATCTTCTTAGACAACTTATTGAGAGAAATAGAGAGAGGAACAAAGATTTGCATGTAGTTTTTATTGATTTAGAGAAGCCATACGATAGAATACCTAGGGACGTTCTCTGGTGGACAATGATGAAGAAAGGTGTTTCTCTCAAGTACATTAGTATAATTAAAGATATATATGAAGGAGTAGTAACCAATGTCCACACTTGTGGAGGGGTGACAACCAATTTTCTTATAACGGTTGGGTTACATCAAGGATTTGTTTTAAGCCCTTTCCTATTTGCTATAGTGATGGGTGAGCTTATGAGATCAATTCAAGAAAATATGCCATGGTGTATGTGGTTTGCTTATGATATTGTTTTGATTGATGAATTTAGAGTTGGGGTTAATGCTAAGTTAGAATTATGGAGACAGGCATTGGAAGCAAGAGGTTTTAAGTTGAGTAAGAGTAAGACAAAATATTTGGAATGTCGGTTTAGTAAACAACGAAGTAGTGATGGGAGTGTAGTGAAGCTTGGTGAGCAAGAAATACCAGTGGATGATTGTTTCAAATATTTGGGATCTATCATTCAAAAAATGGAGAAATTGATGGAGATGTAAATCATAGGATAAAGGTTGGGTGGATGAAATGAAAAAGTGCAACTGGAGTGTTGTGCGATCGTAGAATGCCATTGCGGTTAAAGGGAAACTTTTATAGGACGACTATTAGGCCCGCTTTACTATATGGTACGAAATGTTGGGCTGCTAAGAGATATCATATTCAAAAAATGAGTGTAGCTGAGATGCGTATGCTTAGATGGATGTGTGGAAATACAATAAAAGATAAGATTCGAAACAAGGAGATACGTAAGAAGGTAGGCGTTGCACCCATTGAAAATAAGATGAGAGAGAATCATTTACGGTGGTTTGGACATATTCGGCGAAGGCCTAATGATGCTCCAGTTAGAATGATGGAGAAATGGAAAAATATATTAGTTAAAAGAGGTCGGGGTAGGCCTAGGAAGACATGGATGGAGATGATAGGAAAGGATATGAATGCTTTGAACCTCACCGAGGACATGGCATTGGATAGAAATGATTGGAGGAGAAGGATTCATGTGGAAGACCCAGTATGATTTTCTTTTTTGGTTCATATCGCCGACCCCAATTGTTTTGGAATGAAGGCGTAGTTGTTGTTGTTGTTGTTGTTGTTGTTGTTGTTGTTGTTGTTGTTGTTGTACTGTTGCATCATTCTTAACAAGTTCACCATCTTAAAGAGGTTTTCCTCTGATCACGTCTTAAATGGTTCTGATAGTTCTTTACTGTTGTAAGTTTTTAGTGATTTTTCCCTGCATTTCTAGTGATTGGTCACCAGGAATGCAGGAGAAAATCAAAATTTGGCAAAGCTGCCAAGTCTTGAGCACAGCAATGCACCTTGATATTATAGACTCAATCAAACTCCCTTGAGTTACAGGTTGTAGAAGACCATTCTGAAAGAAAAGCTAATGCACCTTGATATTACATCTAGTAATTTTTGTGTCTCCAGGATTCCTACAAAAGGCATTTTATGGTTTCTTCTTAAACGTTACCTCCTGCAACCTAATGACAATTTCAAACAATAGAAGAAGGAAGTGACAGAACGACCATACAAAATAAAAAAATAAGTAATGTTGATGCATAAGAACAAAATTAGCAATACAAATTCAATCATTGTATAGTGTGTTGGATCCTGGTATGGATTCAGTGTGGCCAAATGGGTCTCACATGGAATCCAATGACCCACTTGAGTAGTGGGCCATTGAGATAGGAACCACCAAAATAGTGGTGGGCTCTCTTCTCCCCTAACCTTCACTGCGCACACTACGATCCTAACTTCATCAGTGGTATCAGAGCGATGGTTTCAGTGTGTGCAGGCTGGACTGGAACCGAAAGCTCACGATGGAGGTGTGCAAAGTGCCAAAAAAAATAGGAGATCAATGGATGCCTCATTGACAAGGTGCTACACAAGTGATGGAGTTAAACCACCTCAACGCCCAGGACCCTAGCTCTTCGATCCACCTCATCAAAGACATGTCCCAGTACGCCAATCCCGACTCGGGACATTCCTTTCAGCCGATACGAGAGCAGATTTTTTGCTCAGATGACGTCTTGGCCAACCCCCCATCAATGAACAACTTAGCTCAACACATCTAAGGGATGACGAACTCCATGGCCATGTCGGCCGCCATCATGAACGGCTTCTCGCCAGACTATGTCATTGTGTATTGCTCGCTTGTCTCGAAGTTTGCAGTCTTTGACAGGTGGTTCACCTCAGTCCTGACATCAACCCAACCGAATTGGCTCTACGTCCACTCTACGACATCCCACGATGCCATAAACAACGTCCCGTGGCTGCTCATCCAGGACTACCATTATAAGTTATGGGCTACCCGCAGTGGACCATCTTTGAAAGCCTAGACGACAACGGCCTCTCCTTTCGAATCTACTACCAGAACACCCCTAGGACCCTCTTTTACCACAACCTGCAAAAGCTTTGGTTCGCATCTCAGTTCCAGCTATACCAGGAGTTTAGGGTCGACGTGGAGGCGGGTCGCTGCCAAACTACGTCGTGATGAAGCAGCAGTACGTGGACTCGAAGGCGACCCTAGCCAATGACTACCATGAAGGAAACAATGGATTTTGCTTGATTGGGCACACCGCAGAGGTGTTGTAGTTAGATGGGCAAAAGTCAACCATTATCACTCGAGCCTTGCGATTAGGGGGGGGGGGGGGGGCGAGCACGATGGGCAATGGAGAGCCCAACCCTCTGTAGACCACGTCTCTGTCTGAGGACATCGCAGACAAGCAGGCGCCACAGTTGGGGGGGAGGGGGGGGGGGGGCAGACGATAGGTAGGAACTAGAAGGTGTCATTTTGGGTGTTAGTGGGATGTGCAAAAGGTCCTATGGTAATAACACTGGAACCCAGTGGCCCTCGACGCGCTCCCAAATTTCACCACCTCTAGCATCCCTGATGCCTAAACTCGCACCTCTGTAAGATCTGAGTTGTTCATCTCGATGATGCTGTCATTGCTAGAAAGCATCTTTATCACCTCTGTGATGGCTGGTCGGTTCACGAACGACTGCTGCAAGCAAAGAAAAAGAAAAAAAATATAGAACGGTCGATCGATCAAGCGAGGGAAACAGATCATCAGAGTGGTGATTAAAGAGGATGAACTCATACCCCTTCGGCTTTTCGGAGTCCTAGTCGATGACGGTGTTATAGTCCTCAATCTCATTATACTTCTTAAAGAAGCTTGTCAAGGTTTTAGCAGTAGTGATCTTCACTGCCAACGTCAAGGGTGGATGATACCCGTGAAACGGTGGTGGTGCTCGGTTGATGAGCAGCAGAGCACCCGCGAGCAGAGAAACAGCTGGAGGCGGTTCAGGTGTAGGAAGGCAGTGGTGGAAACCCTGGTCCCCCCTCCCTCTTTTTTTTTTCTCTTATTCTTGTTCCTCATGACGATAGCCAGAGGGTGGCGATGCTGCCAGAGGGTGGAGAAGATCCCCCAGTACCAGCTGAAAGGTTGGTTGCCCTCGTGGTGAAGGCGACAGTGAAGGTGGCGGTGAGGACGACGGTCGTCTCCCCCCTCTTTGCCCTTTTATCTTCTATCTGGTTTTCCAATTTTCTTAAAAGGATAAAAAGAAAAGGGAGAAGTTAGGGTTTCACCCTCGTTTTTTCCTTCTTTTTTAAATGTGGTTTTTACCTTTTCTGCCCCTTCTTTTCATATTAATTTTGTCTGTATTTTTTACATAACAAGGGCTCTATTTCTGAGAAATTTTAGAAACATACCTGTTCTCTGAAAAATATCAGAAACAGGGTTATAGTGTGAGGATTTTCTCATAATTGTTTTTTTAAACCTTTCTAAAATTACAGAAAAACACCCATAACTTTTTGTTTAACTCAAAAAATTAAGTTTTAGTGTTCTGGATTGTTGATTTTACCAAGAAATGTTTATGACTTTTTTTATTTTGCAGAAAAGTGGTTTTGGTTAGCAGGAATACCTCGGACGGGTTGGATCCGATAAAACTTTCTATACCCAGTTATAATTTGGTTTATATCCCTATACTGATATTTTTGGAACCAAAAATATTGTGTCTGCATATGTTTTTATTATATGCATTAATATTCTGTTCATGTTAATATTTGGATCCAGCATGGTTTGATCCATTTTTTTTATATATAGATCAATTTCAATTAAATATAATATTTGGGTCAAGATTGAATTTGATAGGTATTAGATCAGATGTTTGGACCCATTAAGGTGACATAGTCCTTGATTTAATCCAGTAAAATATTATGGATATAGTTAAATCTGTATAGATCTGGATATATCAAAATGAGAATAAGATCAAGTTGATTGAGAATAGATTGAATAAGTTTAGATCCAAGCTATGCTCTTGGATTCTCTTATTGAACATATCTAGTGACGGGTTCAGATGACCAAATATAGAATATGAATCTAGTTTGATCTAGTTTTATGATTGGATCCGGATGAGTGTTATACTCGGATATGGAATATGGATCTAGTTTGATCCAATTTTGTGATTGGATCTGAATGAGTGTTATGCCCGAATATGAAATATGAATCTAGTTTGATCTAGTTTTGTAATTGGATCCGGATGAATGTTATGCCCAGATATGAGATATGAATCTAAAATTGATCCAAAGACAAATATATATATATATATATATATATATTGTTAGATATGTTATATGGATCTAAATTTGATCTAAGTTTTATGTTGAATCTTGATAGTATCGGCCCAAATATTTTTGGACCTAATAATGATATATATTTTGTATGGGTTCAGGATTGACTCAGTTAGATCCAGATAAATAGAATACTGGATGTGTAATATGGATTCATTTGCATTTAAAATATATGATTTTAGATATGAATTTGGATTATGTTCAAATCCTGAGTGATTCATAGTTTCATTTAAGCCTATATGGAGATTCATTTTAATATAGATCATGTTAGACTTGATAAATAACATCTCAAGTCAAATTTAGATATGAACTTTTACAAATCCAATAAATTTGGATATATATATATATAGATCCGGTAAAGGATTTGAACTTAAATGTTCAAACTTGTGGTTTGATTAAAGTCTTGTAATTGGCTTATCATATTTTGGCATATCCAAATGATAATGAGATAACTCTCATTGGATATGGATCTGGTGTATATCCAAATTGGATTTGGATATAGAGATTTATGCTTAACTTTATGATGAAAAATGAACTTAATTTGTGAGTATCTTCATGATGGTGATATATTATGAAAGAGAAATCCAATTAGTGTATGTAAAACCACATGATGTTGTGGCTTAATGCAAATATTGCTTAAATTCAATGCATTGAAAAAATAGGAGCTACATTATAATTTTACTAATGCATATAAGGATATTTATCTATAATAATGATAAATATCATAATTCTTCCTATAGTATGTTGATATAAATACATGAAAGGATATTTTTCATGTTTTTAAAGCTTTTGTATGAAATGCTAAATGGTGTTGGTCAGTCACATTTGTAACTATTTGGATTCGAATATATTGATTTAAAATGATCAGGTAAATCAACATGTGATAATGTACATGGAAAGTAAGAGTATAAGCTATGGTAAAATTTTGAAAAGTGAGAGTATTTACTATGTTTGACGAATCATAGATTTATGAATTAATAAATTTCATATTACTCCACTAGTGTGCATGCCTATGGTATAGTTATAAAAGAGCTATAGAACCCCATGACTATGTGAGACCCACATTATAATGTATTCATTCTTAATTTATGAACTGCATGATTTAGTATGCAGTAAACTATGGATACTTGAAATAAACTGATTAAAGGTTATGATAAAATTGTATAACATGATGAAAAAACAACCTAGTTTGTAAATAACCTTATAATAGGGATATATCATGAAGGAGAAATCCAACTAACGTATGTAAAACCTTGTAATGTCATGAATGCAATATATAATGCACTCACTATGATAAAATGTGGGTGTTCACCCCCATATGGCCTAGTGAGAGATGTTGGATCCTGGTACAGATCCAGTGTGGCCAAATGGATCTCACATGAAATCCAATGACCCACTTGAGTAATGGGCCATTGAGATAGAAACTACCAAAATAGTGATGAGCTCAATCCTCATTGGATTCCTAGAAAGTTTGAGAATCCAATAAAGTTGGTTAGGGCTAGATAACGGCTACCCAAGAGAGGATAAATATCCCAGCGCCTGCCTCTGTAAGAAACACAGAGAACTCGATATCCATATCGAAGATCCTCCCTAAAGCAGGTCGTTAATATCAACCATTCTTCTCTTCTCCCTTAACTTTCACTGTGCACACTACGATCCTAACTCCATCATATTGCCATGTCATTTGGCTAGATTAATTTCGATTAATGAGCAACGTCAGTCAAAGAATAAACCTCCTGACTACTATCCTCCCATTTTTTAATGTAAATTTTGATTAATATATAGGTAGGGATCTGCCTAACCCCATCATACGTTTTAGGAAAAAAAAACAAAATTAACGATATTCAACTATTTATGAAATCAATAAAAGAGTTTAAAAAATGGAAAAATACATTATATTGGTAGCAGACTAGTTTTATAGGAGATTTGAATGCTAAAAAATTTATAATAAAATAACAAGAGCTACTTCGAGCTTAAAAAAAACTTAAATCCTAATTACTTGATACAGTTTAGACAAACTCTAATGTCCTGAAATTTGTCAATTACTGGTAAATAAATGTGGTTGGACTGCCGTATGTATTCTAGCATAATCGGTTGTTGATTAGCCCTCACTCTTGTCACTGGTCCTTTCCAACCAAAAGCCTATTAATCTCATCATTGTTGGTCTTGAGCTCCTCAGGGTGCTGGTTCAATTAGGCTGCAAAAACAAAACAAAAGCCAAATTCATCACACGAAAGTTAAGCCAAGTGATGAGTTATTTGAATGGAATTTAAGCATGACTTATTTGGCCAGAAAAGAAAAAATAGAATATGGATGGTATTAAACAACAAAAGTTAAGAGGAAAATGATGCAAACCAGGAGCAAGAGAGAGAGAGAGAGGAAACCAAAAGATGTTTCCAGGAGTTGTATGCTTTATTAATATTTTACTTTTTCATGAGGTTTTTTTGAATTGGAGTCCAGCAATCCTGGAGCGTGACCAATGGTCAGGATTGTCAGATGAGAGTTGGTCTCATTTGACAAATAACTTGATCCGAACCCTCTAGAAACCCATCCAATAGGATATTGGGTCCGCTTAGAAGATCACTAGTGGCTTTTACAATTATTACATTTAATAGTCATGCATGATATCATTATCCTCTTAAATACTAGTTTACTCCGCCCTAATAAATGTATATCCTTCAAATAAAATTTTTCTTAGCAATGTTCTTTCAAAAAAAAAAATCTTAGCAACGATAGCATCCCTATTATAGAGATGTTAACTAATTACCAAGTAACTTTTCAAAAATTGACTATTTTGGTCTCATTTTAGGTTTTGGTTCATCGATAAGGAAAAAATTATTCTATAGTTTGAATAGGTACTTTTCTTAGTGTTGACACACACAAATTTGTAAACATAGATTTTAATCCACAGCTTCGAAGAATGGTTTCCAGCAAATCAAATATGATCTTGGATGGTTCAAATGGATCAATAGACTCAAGTGTTTCATCATCTTCTTAGGTCTGAACTTTATTTTTATTTTACAAATAGATGATTGCTATTGTTCTGACTAGTTGCATAATGCAGTGTTAAAAGTGTTCTGTGAATGTAGATTAATTGCACCAATGCACTCAAAATCAATAAAACAATCCAAAGAGATTTTTTTTTAGATGCCAAAATTAGGTAAAATGTGTTATATATTTTTAACATGTTACATACATAAAAACTAGAATAATAATCAATTAATTACAATTTTATTATGATTCTTATAGCTAACTAAGTGCAAGTACTTTTAATGGCGGAATTAAACTAATTTATGAAATAAAGATAATGGAATTAAAAGTTCTTTTTTTCGATAAAAGAGATAGGGGATGACTCTCTTTCTTTAACAAATGTACATGAAGAATAATAAAAGAATGTCAAACTGTATAGCAAAAGCTCAATTACGCTTTAAAATCATATGTACACATAACCCAAACATCCCAATCCTTTAGCGTGTTTTGCCATATCTTCACAGTGGTATCACACAAAGGCCACACAATGTAGGCAACCAATCTCCACTTAGGGATGGCAGTGGACCGTGGCGGGTGTGGGGGACAAGCTCTCTACCCTCTCCTCGTCTCAAAATTTTGCCATCCATTCTCCATCCATTCCGGTGGTAGTTTTGATTTTCACCTCTATCCCCAGTTCATTCTATGTTTCATGTCCATCCCCGCCCCAAATGGGATGGGTTCAGAGGGATTCCCGTTTTCTCCCGATCTAAGATTTACATGGTCCTTCTTTAAAGCCTTTAGAAGGAGATATGAGAAAAGGATGACCCATTTTTAGGGTTAGAAAGTAGGAACTTAGGGTTAGAAATGTATATGTGATTTAAATGTTATTTTATAATATAATAATGGTATATTAGGAATTTCAATACCGAAGATAGGGGACGGGGCAGAGAAAAGAGTAAGTTCATCCACGCCTCCATTCCTACACGGGTTTTGATTTTCACTTTTATCTCTGGTCCATTCTCAGTTTTGTGTCTTCCAACCCTGCCCCAGCTCTGTGACGCCCCAAAATTTAAAACCTGGAATTTTACCAAAATTTTTTATTTTTTTTTTAAATATTGGCAGCAAAAAACAATTTAATATTAAGCCCGGTTTTGAAAATTTCGAGCGAGCCACAGGGGTGAAATAAGACAAAGCTATTATCAGAGTGAAAACCAAAATATTACTTGCATCATTTTTTAACAAAATGTACAGATAGTTTAAAACTTGAGAATACAAAATATTATGAACAAAAGTCCTAAGCTGGTCCTTGGATCCTTCAGAGAGTATTAGTTCCTTGATGCCGCTCCTACCCCGGTGCATTCACTGACCTATACCTGAACAAAAATTCATTAAAGGGTTAGACTTCTGACAATCTGGTAACTCTATACCAATTCCGGTAATTCAGAATATTAAACATATTCAGTCAATTCAGATAAAGCATTTTTATTGAAAAGTAAGACCGAATACATAATAGAATTGTTTGCATAATTAGGGCATATTTTTATTTCAAACTATGATTAAAAAAGGTCTTTGTTTCGATAATTAACCATCCACCCTGGTACATGGGGGAAAACCATCGCAAACAGCCAAGGTATTTCGGGGGTGTATTATTCTCAGATATTTTAATCCTGGGTACCTGACTGTAGAGGACCCAAAGCAGGCGGTCCGTGGCTGAGAGAATCACCGCTAAAGCAAAATAGAAAGTAGGATGCATCATGAACTACTGTAGTAGTTAATGATCTATTACCTAGGACGCGTGGATAGTCCTGGCCTCCGTACACCTACGAGTGTGTAATGCCCCAACAATTTAGACAGAAATTTTTTTTTAAACAACAAAAGTACCTGGTCCAAGAGTTGGGCGGGTTACAGGGTCATCCTGAGAATACTCGCTAACCATTCAATAACATTATAAATAAAAATCATCTTCCATTTATCACAAACTCATTAATGTAACAACAAATAAATTATTAGAGTTTGATATAGGATCATTAAAAATTGAGATCCCGTGACTTCCTCTGCAACGACATCTGCAATCGCTCAAACTTTATCGCTACCTGAAAAATAGTAAATTCAGAAGGGGTCAGACTACCCCGTCTGAGTAAGAAGTATTATATCAATATGAATGTTCTCAGTGTCATGTGTACAAATATATGTGCAACAATTTTCATAGTGATATTGAAACAATAAGAATTCATGTATTACAACTTGCTCAACATGGAATCATCAATTAAACTATGTATTCTAACACATGAATTGCGAATTTAAGACAATAATTGAAATGTACAATGATCTTGATAAAGTCACTCATCACATGAATGTTTCACATCTATAAGTTTTAAAATGTGAACTACAAGTAGTAAGTATACTTAGAAAGATCTAAAAGTGAACTGACTTTAAGTTTTTCTTATTAATTACCGTGTGGGTATGCATAGGCATTCAACATCGTATCAGACCAAGATCACACGGGGGTTTATTATGCTTTTTAATTTAATACCTCGTATGACTAGCCATACGGATATCCAAAGAGGACGGTTCACGACTGAGAGAGTACTCCCCAGTGGCTAGAACTAGAATTAGGATGCACCCGATAACTTCTGTAGAAGACTTGAATCTATCACCTAGGACACATTGGTAGTCTTGGCCCCCTAACTCCAAGGACTAGGGACTGGGTGAGATGTCACTACAAGAAAAGCGCTAATTAGCGACGAAAATTTATGACAGATTTTTTTCATCGCAAATTTGCGACAGATTAGCGAGAGAAAACTATTTGTTGCTAACATTCGAAATATTTGCAAAATTAGCAATGAAAAAAATTCCGTCGTAGATCCGTCGCTAATTAGCGACAGATTCGGGACAGAAAAATTATATTTTAGACTCTGTCGCAACTTAGCGACAGAAAAATTATATTTTAGACTCTGTCGCAACTTAGCAACAGAATGAGCGACAAAAATTTTTTATCGTGAATCTGTCACTAATTAGCGACGAAATAGCAACATTTTTTCCTTCGCTACGGTTCGATTTAAACCAACCCATCTAGGGCGCAAAAGTCTACTTTTCGATAAAAAAACCGTACTCACTTTCCTATTTTCTCTCGACATGTAGGTTTCTGCAGTGAAAGGAAAAAGATGACGGTGTGATTGTTCGATCCATCGGGATGGCGTTGAGGAGGTCACTTTTCTGCTCCTCCGCTCAGCACCGATGCTTTTCCTCCTTGGGGAGCGCCCCCGAGCGAAAGGTGGTGGTGTTGGGGGCGGCGGGAGGTATCGGGCAGTCGCTCGCCCTCCTCATGAAGCTCAACCCCTTTATCTCTAGCCTTGCCCTCTACGATATCGCTGGAACCCTCGATGTTGCCGACAACGTCAGCCACATCAACTCTAGGGCTTCGGTCGCCGACCTCTTCTTCCCTTTCCCCCTACTCTTCTTTCTTCGCGTTCTTTTTGGTGTTTTCTGAGATAAGATTGCATATGTCATTTTTTTTTGGTGTCTTATGTTTTGGGAGAAAGATGTGTTTTAGGTGATTGGGTACATGGGTGAGGATCAACTAGGGCAAGCATTGGAGGGTTCTGATGTGATCGTCATCCCGGCCGACATCCCCCACAAGCCCGGGATAACGTGTGATGATCTCTTCAACATCAACGTCGGAATTGTTAAGTCCCTCGCCACCGCGATCGCCAAATACTGCCCAAACTTGAGTTTTTTGTGGTCTCTGTACGATCACCCCATCAATCTGATTTTTGCACTCTTTATTTTCTTACCAAAATGCGATTTTTCATAGCTTATTTTGGTTTTTCTTGGATAAATGGGTTATTGCGAAGGCACCACCGATTTTCACTACATTTTAAGCATCAACCACTGTATGGATCATCTAAAATCCTTGCTCAGAAAATGACCCTTGTTGTAAACACCTTTTCTGGCAATATCCTTTTCCTTTTGCATCCTTTTACATCTTATGCAAGTGAGAAATGATGTGCTTGGATTCTTTTTAACAGGCAATGCGTCACATCAGACAAGTAACACTTGAGACAAGTGGCAAAATTGTTTCTGGTGGGGGCCATCAACCGACTGTTCTTAAGACCTTCAGTCAAAGATTGAGCAGGTAAACCATTCTATTTAACATGAATTCATGTTTGTCTTCTTGATGAATGCTTAGCTTTATTGTCTCTCTCATTTACAATGAATTGTTTGCAGGGGATTCAATGATGTTGTGAATGGGTTTGTTGATGATGGATGGTCTTTAATGAGTAGTGATGGGGTGGAGGATGTGACTATCGTTGTGAATGCTTCTTCTAGCCAACTTTTGGGTGGTCACCTTAATTCTTCCACGACACTCTGTAATTCTGGTAGTGGTATCCTCTGTGCAAAGGCATCCATGATACTTCAGGTTTGATTTTAGTCAGCCTTCTATCTCTACATTTAATATATGAATTAGATGATCATATAATTTTATCTTGAGCATTTAGTTTTTCCTTTTGTGCTTATTTAATCTTCTACTTTTCATTATTCTGTTGTGATACTTGTAATACCAATGTTAGGTTAAGTTATTAGAGTTGCTTTGGTTGTCCTGGCTTCCTTTCTATTTTCCAAATATATGAGTCTGCTTTTACCGTACTCTAATGGGTTTAATTTATGTTGTGTAGAATGTGCCTCCGACATTGCTTGTTCAATTTCTTAGAGAACGCCGTTCAGAGTGGGATGATTGTGGTGATGCTTTTTCTGCTGCCTCTCTCAAGGATAGCCCTTATGCCATTCCTGGTTCCAGGTTTAAAGGTTTTTCTTGTGGGCAGGTTGCTTTACCTCTTGCTAACCAAACACTTGATTTGGCATATGCACTTGAAGTGGGCTTTGGTGTGACCCGACCCTCCAGTGAAATGGCTACAAATGAATATAACCTGAGATCGGTGCTTATAATAGCATTTCTTCCTGTGTCTCCTATAAGAACAAAACTATTCATGATTCATTTTCATAACAATGTCAGATTATCTATGGACAAGAATTAGACATGGAAAACTTTATCATGAATATCATTGCCTTCTATTAAAATAGTTGGTGTTATATTTCAATTTTTTTTAATTTTTTTTTAAACTTTTATGACGGATTAGCGATGGATATTATTCGTCGCTAATCTGTAGCTAACTAGCGATGGATATTATCCATCACTAATTTGTTGCTACAATAGCGACAGATATTATCCATCGCAAAACTAAATTTGTCACATATTTAGCAACGAATTCATGACAGATCAATTCTGTCGCTATTTAGCAACCAAGATTATGCGACAGACTCTTTCCATCGTTAATCTATTGCTAAACACGTTAGCAACGGATTAGCGATGGAAAGAGTCTATCGCTAATTCGCATTTTTTTTTGTGTGTCTAGCTCTCACAAAAATGTAACTGCCTCACAGAGCTTGTACCATCTACCCTCTCCAAGGTAGAACATGGGTCCGGTAACATACACCATCTTTCATGTATACCTAGAGCTCTGAGAAAACCGGTAACATATATTGTCTTTCATGTATACCCAGAATCTCGTGGTTAGGTTCTGTGTGCATACTTTACATTTTATTTATTTCTCTGTGCGAGTCATAGCACCACAAGGGATTTCAAAAATGCCAACCTATATTCAGGGTGATTTCTGTGTATGCATATTACCCAACCAATGGCCATTAGGCACTAACAAATTTTTTTTTTTTCGAGAATTTGGCTAGACCCTGAGTCGAGCACTTCCAACATTTAAGCCTTCATTTCTAAGCATGTGTTATCAGGTTATGCATACCACTAGCATTTTCTTAACCCTCGTATTACATATAACATTAACAACATAAGTCAGTAAACATGGCCTGACAGAACCGACCTCTGTAGCCCCGTCGGACCCAAGAAGATACACAGCCCAGATCTCTATCCAATTTCCATGGTAGCCACCTATCAGGCTGCAGCCTGCCATAGGCGGTGACTTGCAATACATCCGCAACACCCGTAGCACCAATAGTGTGTGATGCACCCTGTCGTGCAAGCTGCGTCTAGTACATGGCCAGCCCACCTCGGGGCCGAGTCAACCCAGAACAGGCTGGAAGCAGGTCGACCAACATAGTCGGGTATGTCCCTGGTAGTGAAGGCACCAAGAAACGAGGCTGGGGTCAAACCGACCCCCACCCATTCTCCATTCCATCGCCCATCCCCATAGGTATTCACCTTTTTTTTTCAAGGCAAGCTGGGGTTAGGCAGACCCCCACCTGTTGCACAACATACCAAATGGGGTTTAAACTTGCAATGTCCCAACACTGGGTGATGTGTACTAACAGCTCTATCAAACAGGAGAAGCATGCGTGGGTGTGTGTGACATTAAATAAACTAAATCAGCTACCCATTATATGACTCATAACCATGCAAATGGGGATGTTGCAAAAATTATGATTTTTTTGAAATGGTTCAAAACATCCGAAACTTACATGCAGCAGGCATACCCATGGATGATGCAAAGAAAAAAACATATACATATTTCTAAGAATAATGCAAAAGGGACAATGATTATCACGTATGGACTCTAGGTTTTATTACATGTACATTTTGCTGCAGTTTTCATTGAATAAGGACTATATCAAACAGAACTTAATGTAGTACAATGAGTAACATTTATCTATACCATACTTCTTCACCTTGAGTAGTGGTTTTATTAAACATGAGTTTGTAACTATTAACTTGCATATGCTTTCATACCCAGAAAAATAATGTGCTTCTTAACATGATCATGGTGCATGTTTGCAAATAGAAAAGAACATCCTTTGCAATATGAGTAAATCAGTATGTGTGACGTCTAATTTCATCAGTCCGTCCAAACCTATTAAAAAAAATGCTATGTGAACCAATCAGTAGGCATGACGTCTAGCTTCATCAGTCTGTTAAAAACCGATTCACACTTTTTCCATTTGAACATCTTTAATATGCGTGAATGTGTTTCTTTATAAATATGACAATTCAACAACTTATAAAAAAATTCTATGCGCCCAAATCAATATGAGTGAACATTTTATATGATGGTGTAGACCCATGTGATAAAAAAAAGACCAAGTGGTGGGTTCATTTAGAACGTATTTGCATGAACATTCAAAGCATAAATGAACATACCCACTAGGAACCATCAGGATTATATTATATTATATATATATATCAAATATATAAATACAGGTATATTATAAACAGAAAACACTATCTATGACATGGTGATTTGGACTATGTCTATAATCTTCTTATTAAGGGCAGATCGACATCCCACGATAGGAGATTCAACTGCAGCCTATGCAACGAGGACCTATTTGATCTCCCATCTGCCCTTTCTATTTTAAATAGATGTATGCATTTTCATACATGCGCAAGGTGCTGCAGTATACTTGTGCTATAGGGCACTGAGCACACACATACAGATGTAATACCCCTTACCTCGATGTGCCTTGACAAAAAACGGTATTGCTTGCTTTGGGGTTTTCCTTAGATCTCTTGCTGGAACTTCTCCTAATGTGAGAGAGTCTGATGGTGGCTCTTGAGAGGGATAAGAGAGAAGAGAGAGGAAAGCGAGATGATAGCAAAATAGGGTTTCACGATTTTTGCCAAATAAGAGATCCCCCCCCCTATCTTATTTCCTTTAGTTAGACATTCAAATTTTTTGAAAAACTAGAAATCGTCTAACCTCAATTCACATTTTTTTTTTTGTAAAAAGGTCTCATAGTGCAAAGATGCAAAAATCCATGTGCAATGGGGGTTTTAACCAAGTTCTATCCCCAAAGAGGCAACAAACCTCTTTACTGCACTATGTTCTTTTCATTGCAATTAGTGTAACTTTTAAATCATTTATACGCGTCTAAGCCTCTATGCATTTTTGTCAAAAAGAGAACACATTTTTTCTAAAAAACGTCTATGTGAGCATAGTGGGATTTGAACCTGTGTCAAATCCCTAAGAGATAACAGGCCTTTCCATCACACCACACTCAATTTTGTTGCAAGTATTGTCTGAATTAATTTAAATAAACTCTTGTTTGGCGTTTTCCCCTAGCGGCTTCGTGTTTTCCAAGTGGATTCTCCTTAATTCTCTTACACACCTACAAAACTTTATTAATTGTTCTTCGATTCTCGAATAGGGACCACAAGATATTTGGATCCATCAGGATCCAATTGCAATCGGGTTGGGTTTCGGATCTCCCTGGAAATCCGAATTCAATTTCCCAAATTTGAATCTACTTACTGGATTCACATGATTTAGCTCGGATCCAGCATTGATTCATTAAATACTTCCAACAACATGGTATTATCACATTTCTTTTGCAAAAAATTTCACCTTTATTTATCTGGAAAATTCTCAAAATTTCTGGATTTTACAGAGTGAGTGGAGACCACTGAGACACCTCACTCCCAAAAATCATAACAAAATCACTCAAGGTTATACCATCTACCTTCTCCAAGGTAGAGATTAGAACAAAATGGGTTAGAAGAGTTATCTTTATTACAGGGATTATTTTAAGTACCTTACACTATGTAGGTGAAAATGGGGGTTCAATAATCCAAGTACTCATTTTTTGAGTAATAACTAGAGTCATGTATATGTACCCGCCTCAATTAGTACTTGCTTTGAATATATGATCATTTTGTCAATATGACAGATCAATATCTTAAGTTTTGTGTGTATGCCTGTTTTATTTATTAGACAACACTTTATTTTGTACTTTGGGAGTTAATCTATTTCAAGCTCATACACGAGGCAATCCCAGAACGGAAATATGCCCTACACACAACTGTGTACTGAAAAGGTCTCTAGGACCTTGGTCTTTTCCTTTTTTTATTTGGGGTAGACTATTCTATTGTTAGTAGGGTTCTCTGAACCCAGAGATCTATTCTTGAGCTAAGCAGAGATGCATGTTATTCTATACATGCTTTCAATATTTTATCTTTGCAAAGCAGAATATGAGCAAAAAGTATTGTTTTATTAAAAACATATGCATGCATCTTTATAATATTTTATTCAGAGTATGATGTGTGCCAAAAACTACTATTTTATTATTTTATTTGAGTTATAATCATTTTCCTCAGTATAGTACATACAAAAACTATTATTTTATTTCAAGTAGGATACGTACCAAAACTTATTACTTTATATATTTGTTTTATTCGAAGTATGACACATATCAAAAGTACTTTATTCAAAATTCAATGTATATATATATATATATATATATATATATATATATATATATATATATATATATATATATATATATATATATATATATATATATATATATATATATATATATATATATATATATATTCATGAGACAAAATGAATATGTCATGCGTAATATAAGTGAACATGTATGCTTCTAAAATATATTTAAATATTCAGAATCCACACGCATTTGAATAGAGCTTATTTTGTAAGGTGTGGTGATAAGAAATGAAAAATTCCCTAAATTCCTGGCCAAAATATAAGCAACCACCAGTCTCTCGATAACAAGGTCGATCAGGATGGCTGTGATTACAAGTGCAACAAGGCTCTGCTGACTGTTGTTGTTGCGGTCGAGGTCGGTTTTGCAGCCTCTTGGCAGGAGGGGTAAACTTCTTATCCTCAAATCAATTCTTGGGGCAACTCTTCTAGCCCCATTTGGTGGTTCAGATCAATGAGGTTGTTGTTTTATGACTCTTCTCAGTCATCTTGAAGTATTGTAGCTACTTTAATGGCTTTGTCTATCGTTTTTGGCCCATGGGTAAGCACTTTAGTTTGAAGGGCCGGTTTTAGGACTCAGACAAATTTTATTGCCCTATCTTCCTCAATGGTAAATGCCTGGGGACAATACTTTTTTATTTTCCAGAACTTTAAAATGTACTCTGACAGGCTCAGTTCCCCTTGCTGTAGTTCAAAAAACTCACGCATCTTACAGCTCCTCTCGTGCTTAGGAAAATAAGTGGCACAGAACACTGCAATGTCTGGCAATGACCAAGTTGAATAGGAGAAAATTATTTATTTAAAATGGTTAATGTATTATTGTGGCTTCATAATAATACTCGAACCATTGTAAGTAAAACAGATTAGTGATATAATATCTCTTGAGAGGCTAAACATTAGTACTAATGTGTCAATGTGAAAATTTGGAGTATGTGTTCTTGACTTACGCTTTCAAATGAATGAAGTCAATTTCAATTTTAAGCATTACAAAATCTAATAAAACCCATATGTTTGAGCCAAAACCCATCCAAAACTGAAAAGATACAGAAAAATCTATGTTCAATCCCTAAGGTATGATCCACAAACCCGTTCAGATCCATTCTAATCTCGACCAGCCTTGACCCAAACTTGGTATTGAATCTGGCAACACTTCAAGTGTCGCTGCATTAAATGTGCCAACACTATAAATAGTAAGCTTTCTCCCATTTTTTGAGATTCCGTGCTCTTTACAAATTAGGCAAAGCTTGTTACAACCCTTACATTTTTGTTGAATCAAACCAAATTTGGAGGAGACTAGTGGAATTCCCATCAAAGACTTAGAGAATCAATCTCAAAAAGGCCTTCCAACACATCCAAAAGTTCTTTTCTAATATCAGTAACAAGAAATTTTTCAACGGATCTTTTATTCAAATTTCACAAATTCAAATAATTAACTGAGGTAACAAGAGAGCACAACTGGAGAAAGCTATCATATTGTTTGTATAGGCACCTGCTATTGTAACTACAAATTTGACAAATCAATCATAGAAATAATGTTCATATTTATCAAGACCAAAAAATATCTTGAAAATAACTTTTACACATACAACAGGCATGAATATAATAAGATTGAAAATTTGATCGTTACAGCAATATATATCCGTCGCTAAATTAACACATATTTATGGACATTGATGTTAATGAATATATGGTTATTATGACAAATTAAAAGTGCCAATTCAATAATTCTCTTGAATATATAGCTATATGACAAACTAAATTTACTAGTCCAACAATTCTATCATGAAAAGTTGAATAAAAAGATAATCCCTATTGTTATTAAAAATATATGATATTACAATCAGAAATAATTTCAATATAAAATCACAATTGGACTAAGTAATGAAGACTTTGTTGATGGGAGGGATCTTATTGCACTTTGGAATCAGTCTAAATTTTGATGCCATCATGTTTTTATAGACTGCTATATTATTTTAAAAGGAGCTAATTTGAGGTTGAATAAGAGTTTTCTGGTGTTTGTAGTGTACTTAGGGTGTGTTCGATCGTGCATTTGCACATCGCACGGGACGCTACGGGTATCAAATGTCAGATGCGGTGGACTCCGCGCCTCTCCGCTTTCATGGAAAACACCGTTCCACCTCCCCCCTGTTACACTAAGAACAGGATGGGGAACATGACTTTAAAAGACAAATCATCCTGAGGGGTGGGGGTCTAACCCTGACCCACCCTCTCTCTCTCTCTCTCTCTCTCTCTCTCTCTCTCTCTCTCTCTCTCTCTCCTGTGCAACGACTGGGCAAGAGGCCGGCGGCTCTCTCTCCCTTTTTCATTCTTCGTTCTTCTTCTTCTTTTCTAGTTAGGGTTTTTTCTTTCATTAGGGTTATTTTTCATTAATTAGGTTTTTTTTTATTGATTAAGGTTTTTTATTTTATTTTTATTGATTAAGGTTTTTATTTGATTTATATTGATTAAGGTTTTTTTTCATTGAATAGGGTTTTTTTTCCTTTGAATTTTCATTGATTAGGGCTTTAAGTCAAATATCTTTAATTAAAGCTTTTGTTATTTAATTTTATTAAGGACTTTTTTTTTTGGTCAGGACCATTTTTTCTTTGATTTTTTTTATGAAGGCCTTTTTTTATTTTCTTTGATCAGGCCTTTGAATCAAATACGTTTAATTAGGGTTTTAGATATTTAATTTGATTAAGTTTTTTTCTTTGATTAGGATTTTGAATCAAATTTTTTTAATTAAAACTTCTTATACTTAATTTGATTACGGCTTTTCTTGTATTTGATTAGGATTGTTTTTCTTTCATCTTATTTCATTATGTTTTGAATTAAGGCTTTTTATATTTAATTTTATGCTTTATTTATGGTTTCTTTGATTTTATGTTTATTTTTGTAGTTTATGGTTTTTTGGTTTATTTATGATTTATTTTCTTGCATTTTAGGGTTTTATGATTTATTTATGGTTTTTGCATTTGTATATAGAAAAATATGAATTCTTATTATTTCTCAAATTACCCAAAAATTTAATTTTTTTCGTACTTGGATCTAGTTTGAGATCCATATTTGGGGCTGAAATCCATACTTTTTTTTTATAAATTTTCATAATTAGATCTAATATGACACTGATTAAAGCACACATATATATATATATATATATATATATATATATATATATATATATATATATTTATTGATTCTTATTTTTTCTCAAATTACCAAAATTTTAAACATTTTTTAGTTTTTTATCCATAATAAACATATTAAAACACTCATATGGTTGAACAGAGTTGTACTATCCAAAACAAAGTTATATTGTCAGCACAATGTAAAAATCAAAAGACACAAAGAATACAACTTCTTGTCCAATCGAAACAAAAGATGGACGTAGTACAGTTGTTACAGAACAGACAATACATGTGTTTCCTATGTTATGTTATGTTGTTCTGTCCAATCTTGAATGCGCCATCAAACACACCCTTAAAGAATTACCCACCCTTAAGGTTACACAAGCTTTAGAAGGTTTAGAGATATACCCTATCATATGAAAATCCTTGGCTTTTGCTTGGTGACTTTAGTTTTGTCTTGGATGCCTCTGGGAAGATGGGTGATCCTGGTACTGTCAGATACGCAGCTCAGTTCAAAAGTTTGTTGATTGTTGTGGATTAATGGAGGTCTTTGATCTTGCATCAAACTTGGACTAACGATAGACGTGAATGATATATAACATTTGATGCAAGCTAGATGGATGCTTCAACGACTTAGCTTGGATTTTAACCACTAGGGAGGGAAACTCTTTAAGGGCTTGTTTGGAATCTCGGCGCTGGTATGGGCGTTTATGCATTTGGTTGTCCCGAGGTAAAATCTTGGTCAAACTACCTTGGTGATCCTGTTTGGAATCGCGTCCCTGAGATGGGTGTTTATGCATTTGAGACGGGAAATGAGGCCCTTTCTCCTTTGTATTTACACTAAATCATGGATTTGGCAGCTGCCACTTCTTGAATGCATAAACTCCATAAACGCCCATCTCAGTTACAGATTCCAAACAGGCCCTAAAGGATTTATTCCATGTTCTATATCTGATCATAGTCTCATACAATTTCAAACTTATAGGATTAATGCTTTTGGCCGAAACCAATTCAAAAACTTCAAACATGTGGGCTTCGAATCCTGAGTTTCAGGAAAAACTTGAACACTGTTGGATATATAATTCCAAACATATGGTTGTCCTATACTTAGATTGCTGGCTAGATTGGATGTTGTAAGGAATCATCATATTTCTTGGAATTGGGAATTCTTTGAAAATATTTCTAAAAATGTCAAGAATTTCAGAGAAGAGCTCTCTAATTTGCAACAAGATGGGTGATCCTGATTCTATTAATTGATAGAGAAATACTTGTTAAGAGTAATCTTCTTGATGCTCTTATTCTAGAAGAAAGCTTCTGGCATCAAAAGTCTAGAATGATTTGGTTGCATGGAGACAAAAATACCAAAATATTTTATGGTGTCAGTTGAAGGGAGGCAGCGCTTAAATTATATATATTTAGAATTGTTGTTGATGGCTATGAGTTTGATGGCCCAAAGGAGATTCATGATAAATGCACTTATTTTTATCATTGTTTTCTGAAGAAGCAGAATCTTGTGGACGTGTTTTTTCCTGTTCTAGTAGAACCAAAAATCAGTGTAAAGGAGAATGTAGCCTTGATGCAGCCAGTATCCAAAGATGAATTCAAGGATGCAGTTTTGTAGGCCAGTGGTGATAGAGCTCCTAGTACAAATGGCTTCTTTTTCTAGAAAATTTGGGATATTATTGGAGAGAATGTTCTTAGTGCAATACAAGACTTCTTTAGAACGAAAAGATTGTGAGAAGAATCGATCTTGAGAGAAGTTTTATAAACGAAAAGATTGTGATTGAAATTCCCTATTTAGACAAATTTCTTCGTGTATTTTTGTTTATAAAATTATCACTAAAGTTATGGTCAATAGAATGATAGATATTCTCACTAAGGTTATTTCACACAACCAAGCAGCTTTTTTGAGAGAAAGACAACAAAGTATAATGCATGCACATGAAATTATTTGAATATTCTACTGTCCATAATAAAGTGCCTTCTGTTTATTTAAAGTCAGATTCGGTGAAAGCTTATGATAGAGGTGATCATTAATGGGATTTTGTGAAGAATGGGTAGATAAAGTGATCCTATGGTGTTACATTTACTTCTTTTTCTTTTCTGGTTAATGGATCTTCTTGAGAGAAGTTTTATAAATTCAAGGGCATATGTGTAAGGGGAATCCTATATCCCCATGTCTTTAATTTCTTGATAATTATGAGAGCCTAAAGAATTTTGATGGCAAAGAGAAAAGGTGAACTCAACATCAGGAGGTTTTCTCATTGGAGTTAGACTGTTTCCCACATGTACTTGTTGATAATGCTTTTCTTTTCTGTAATTATGCTTGAATTTGATTCTATTATTTCACTTAAAGAATATATTCTTTAGATTTGAATCTAGTGCAGGAATGATGATTAGCCCATCCAAGTCGTGAATGATTACTTTAAATGTATCAAAAGGCCATGTAGACCATATTGCTAATTTGGTAGGGTAGAAAACGGACCTAGTGCCTATTAAATATCTTGGCTTTGTGTTGTTTGCTGGTTGCCTTGTTCCAAGCTTGAGGTCTGAAATTATTTCTGAGATTATAGGAAGGTTAGAATCGTGAGACACCTATGTATTTTTATCTTTCAAAATTCATGCTTGAGTGGTTCATATCATTGACTAAGCTTGAGTGGTTCAAGGTGGTATTGGCATTCGTTGTGCTAAATAAGCTTAGTGAAATAAAACGACCTCATGCAATAATATAAAGTAGTCTACACTTTCTAAGACTAAGCTTGAAGGTCCATTCATTGGCTTCAGGAAGTTTTTTTTGTGTGTGGATAATCCAAGGGAAAACCCCAATCACGAACCGCATCTTTTCTGGCCTTAAATGGTTGGTATAACCCTTAAAGTTCCCCCTGCCCACCAGGGAGTACACCCAGCTTCGACCTTGCTGTGGACTTTGAACTTATGACGTCCCTTCAACTTGGTGACATTCACAAGTTGCCCCTACCAGATGAGTGGAGCCCTGATAGTCTATGTGGCCCTTATAGTCTATGTGGCCATAAACCGCATAGATCGTTCTCATCTACGAATAAGGGCCCATTCGTGGATGAACCTGGACCCTTTTCTAAACCGTTTTTAAAAAAGCATCCTTATAAAAATCCTTGGTCCACCGAGATCCTCTACCAGCTGGCGCAACTGCTCGTCGAGCCTGAGAGAATCCAAGCGAGGAAGCAGCCTATAAAGAGGTGTGCTCGACATACAAAATAACATGGACTTGAAATTGAAGCTCTCTTGAAGCAAACCTCAGAAAAGCCTTCCATCTTTTCTTTTTCTTCTTCGGCTGTGGTTTCCTCTTTGTTGATCTTGCAGGCTGCGATTGAGAGATTCCTCCTTCATCAAGGATCAACAGTGGTATCAGAGTCAGGCTAGGTCCCAAATCACAGCCTGCGGCCTGAAGCAGATGATGTCTTTTCCGGTTCCCGCACATCAGTGTCTGCAAAACCAGGTAAGATTTTTTCCTTTTGGGTTAAAAGAAAAAAAAATTAAGGGTTGTGTGTGCGAAATAGCACACCAAAGCTTATCTAAAAATTACTCAAGTCATTGTTAGGACTTCAACATACAAAGGCCAGTCTTTGCAAATAAGCATGTATATGTTTCATTTGAAATTCGAAAACTAGCATGTCAATATATTCATACTTACCTGCGAACTTAGCTGAATGTTAGACATAAAATATATATACATATATATTCTGTCGGCAGGATATATTCAGGTCGACGTTGTTTTTTCAGTGTCACCTTGAAATCCTGCCCTTTTCTGTTTCTCTCTCTGAACGACTGGTTGAAAGACAACCACCAACGTATTTGTCAATAAAACACCACCTAAGACTGGTTGGAAGACAACCACCGGCATACTGAGCCTTAACCCAAAACTAGGAAGCTCATTAAAAAGAAAAAAAATAATAAATCACAACACAGAGAAACCCAGACAGACGGGAAACAGGGTTTTTACCGAAGGCGTCTAGGGTTGGGGCTCAGAAACTAGTAGCATGTAATCGGATCTACAAACCCAAACCTCCTTTGAGCCAGAGTGTTGCCTGAAAAATCTCTGGCAGACCCGTACCTCTGAGAAACCGAGAGAGGAAAGAGGGAAAAACATCAAAACGCTTAGAAACTAGTAGCCTACAACCGGATCTACAAACCCAAACCTCCTTTGAACTGGAGTGTCACCGAAAAAAATCTCTGGCAGACATGTACCTCTGAGAAACCGAGAGAGGAAAGAGAGAAAAATATCAAAATGCTCAGAAACTAGTAGCCTGCAACCAGATCTACAAATCCAAGCCTCCAGTAAGCCGGAGACTCACCGGGATTGGCCAGAAAGACCACCGTCGGTGCTGCCGCCCTAAAGTCGGTCGAGAGAGGAGAGAGAATCAGCAAAAGAAAATTGAAAAAAAAAAACTCGAAAAGTTTTTTTTATACCCGGATTTAAAAAATTTCAGTTTCACCTTGTAACTTTTGGATATTTTCAAAAAACGGGTTAAAATTTAAAAACTTTTAACCTGCAGCTTTTTCTTTTCGAAAATTGTTAAAAACGGCTTGCGTATTTTGAAATTTCATTAACAACTCTATTTTTTTTTTAAATTTACTTCTGAGTACCTAGTTTTTATGAAAATCTCAAAAAGAGGTTTATCCAATAAAAAATTTTATTTTATATATATATATATAATATAAAAACAAATATATATATATAAAGGGGCATTTTCTTAAGAGAGTGCATTCTTCTAAGGTCTTGAAGTCGTGAATTAATTCCTTAATTTTTTGTCTTTTGTTTGAATTTGTTGAACTTGTCAAAATCAATAGTCTTAAGAAAATGGTCAGTCGAGTATGCGCCTCTGAACTAGCCAAAACTGACAAATTGAGTGAAACAAACTTTGCCATCTGAAAAAGGCGTATACCCTTAGCCCTTACCTTAGAAGGTCTAGAGTACATCCTAAATGCCCCTATATCTAAGCCTGAGAAACCCCCAACTAAGGACAAAAAAGATAAATATGAAAAGTTTTTGAAGGATGACTTAATGGCTAGGACAATCATGCTTACCTACATGGATGACAACCTAATTAGGGTGTTTGAAGATTACACCTCAACAAAAGATATGATCGAAGCAATTGCTGCAAAATATGATACAACATCTGAGGTTCACATCCAACTACTGTTAGAGCAATATAATCCGTATAGAATGAAAGAAAATGAGAGTGTAGTAGACCATGTCAATAGGATGTTAGTCATGGCAAATGACCTAGCCTTAGCCGGAAATGTTATTTCAGACCGTATGCAAGTATCCACTATCCTGAACAGCCTACCACCTTCTTGGAAGATGGTAACTACTGCCCTTAGGTTTAACTCTAAAAATCTTAACCTAACCGAGTTGGCTCTGCAGTTAGCTATAGAACAAGAACATATGAACAAAGAGAAAAAAATTAAGTTGTTGATTGCTCAAGAGACACCGACTAGTAGTCGAATACCTTTTAAAACCAATAACTTAAAAAAAAAGGTAATGGCAAGTTCAACAAAGGACAGGGCTCAAGTTTTCGCAAACCACAGAAGAACAATGACTCCCAAGTCAAGTGCTTCAAGTGTGGCAAATTGGGTCACATCCAGAGAAACTGCAAAACCAAGATTTCAAACAACAATACTTATGGGAATAATCGATACAACAACAACAACAACCATAAGAAAAATGACAACAAAGAGGTTGTTTGTGTTGTGTCGGAATGCCACTTTGCAAATGAGGAGCTTTTAGGGTGGTGGGTAGACTCAGAAGTTACTCGTCACATAGCCAAGACTACCAATGGGGATGTGGATTTAAAAGAGTTGAAACCTGGTAAACATAAAGTCTTTATGGGAAACAACTCTTATTGCGATGTGCTAAGAATTGGATCATATAGATTGAACATTGGTGGAATAAGTGTCTTGTTTAATGATGTTATGTATGTACCTTCTATGAGAATGAATCTAGTGTATGTGTCAGCCCTCACTGGAAAAGGGTTTGAGGTCAGGTTTATCCTTGGCAAAGTCACTGTGGGTCAACATGGTAGAGTTTTGTTTGAGGGCAAGTATGTAAAAGAACATAGCTTGTTCAAATTATGTGACAATAAAGAAACTTTTTCTGTCTATATTGATTGTGCCTTTAGTGCTGATATAAATACATGGCATACAAGATTAGGTCACATAAGTATTAAAAAGATGAAGAAAATGGCCCAATAAGGCATTATTCTTACTTTTGATGAGTCTCACTTTGAAAAATGTGAGTCTTGTATATATGGAAAGATGGCAAGAAAACCCTTTCCATTAAATGTTGTGTGAGCTAGTGAACTATTAGAAATAATTCATACAGATATTTGTGGACCATTTAGGGTCTAAACTCATAGTGGTATGTTATATTATATAACATTCATTGATGATTTCTCAAGGTATGGATACATGTATCTTATCAGACAAAAATATGAAGCACTCGAGAAATTCAAAATATATAAAAGTGAAGTTGAAAGACAACTTGGAAGAAACATAAAGAAAATAAGGTCAGATAGAGGCGGTGAATACACTTCTAATGAATTATGTGAGTTTTGTAAAGATCTTGGCATTGACAGTCAAAGAACCATGCCAAGAACACCTCAACAAAATGGTGTTGCAGAAAGCTGTAACAAAACACTCTTGAACATGGTCAGATCCATGTTGGTAGGTGCACAGTTACCCAAAGTATTTTGGGGAGAAGCTGTGAGTACAACTATGTATACAATGATCCGTGTACCCTGCAAAGTTGTCCCAACCACACCTTACGAAAGGTGGACTGGTATGAAACCAGACTTAGCCTATCTCAAAAGATGGGGATCTGTAGCACATGCTAAGATTCTAGATCCTACTATGGATAAACTAGACAATAGATTTGCTAGATGCATTTTTATTGGTTATCCTAAAGGATCAAAAGGCTATAGGTTATATCATCAAAGGTTGGGACTGATCGAGAGTAGAGATGTAGAGTTCCTTGAAGAACTAAATAATGAATCGAGTGATCAAGGTGATGACTTGTCTGATTTACTGGATGACGATAAGCAGTTAGGCAATGAACCAACTGCAGAACAGTTTGGTAATGAACCAACTGTGGAACAGTCAGGCAATGAACCTATTGTTTCTGATCCCTCTACTTCTCAAAGATTGAGTGGTTATAAAAGGTCTAGAGCTCCTCCATCCTATTTGGATGCTTATTATGTATATTTGTCTAAGGAGCTATGCTACTCAGTGGACCTGGATGAAATGATTGATAACTTGTCATATTTTGATGCAATAAAATCACATGAAGCATCAGAATAGAAAAAAGTTATGGATGAGGAAATAGAATCTATTGAAAAGAATAAGGTATGGGAATCGACCGATTTTTCTGAAGGAAGAAAACCTGTTGGACGCAAGTGGGTTCTAAAGAAAAATTACAAATCTGATAGAACCATGAAAAAATTTAAGGCTAGACTGGTGGCTAAAGGTTTCTCCAAAAAAAGAGGAAATTTGATTACACTGAAACCTATTCACCAGTGGCCAAGTTTGCATCCATAAGGATAATTTTGTCCATAGCGGCTTTCTTTGATCTTGATGTATGGCAGATGGATGTAAAAATTGTCTTCTTGAATGGTGACTTAAAAGAAACCATTTATATGGTTTAGCTAGAGGGTTATGCCACATATACTGACAAAGTATACAAGTTAAAAAAATCTTTATACGGAATAAAACATTCACCAAGACAGTGGTATCTGGCTTTTCATAATATAATAACCAAGATTGGGTATGTAGCCAATCAGTTAGATCACTGTATTTATGTTTGGAAAAGTGAGTCATTTTTGCATTCTGTCGTTATACGTAGATGATATATTATTAATCAAAATAATAATGAAATGATAGCCAATTCAAAAAGCTGGTTGTATACTAACTTTGAAATGAAAGATATGGGTGAAGTCACATATATTCTAGGCATTAAAATTACCGAGACAAAAAATCAAGAATTCTCAGCTTAAATCAAGAAAGATACATTGACTATATCTTAAAGAAATATAGAATGCATGACTCAAAACTCATTGGTACTCCTGTTTCTAAAAGAGTAAATCTGAGTAAAAGTGACTGCCCATCAGAAGGCCAACAAAAACTGAACGTACCATATGCTAAAGTTGTGGGAAGCTTATTGTATCTAATGTTGTGTACAAGATCGGATATATGCTTTGTTGTTGGTCTTGTAAGTAGATATCAAAGTAATCATGGTTGGCCTCACTGGAAATCAGTAAAAAGAATATTCCGATACTTAAAAGGTTCCAAAGGCTTACAACTGAGTTTTCAAGCTGACAACCTTGATTTAATTGAATATTTTGATGCTGACTTTGCAGGATGCAAAGATGACAGCAAATCTATTTCTGGCTACATCTTCCTCTTTGGAGGAGGAGCTATTGCATGGTCCTGTAAGAAACAGGGTTATGTGGCTCAACATACTCAAGAGGCTGAGTATATCGCTTGTAATGCAACCGCGATATTTGCAGTCTGGATCAGTAGGTTCATAAATGATTTAAAACTAAATCTAGAAGTTGAACCTATGCAACTATTTTATGACAATCAGACTGTCATTTCCTTAATGAAAAGTGGAGCTGATAGCTCAAAAGGCAAGCATATAATGGTAAAATACCATTACATACATGACATGATTGAGCGAAATGAGATAATTGTTGATTATTTACCAACATCAGACATGATAGATGATCCTCTTACAAAAAGAATCCTTGAAGATCTATTTTTAAAACATGTTGTTTATATGGGTTTAAGATATTTATGATTACGATGAAAATCCTTAAAAAAAATCATAATCTCCAAGGAAAAACCCACAAAAGTGAGAGCAAGCCCAGCAGATTTATGGCCAAGTGGGAGCTGATAGTCTATGTGGCCATAAACTGCATATATCGGTCTCATCCACGAACAAGGGGCAGTTCGTGGATGAACATGGACCTTTTCTAAACCGTTTTTCAAAAAGCATCCTTATCAAAATCCTTGATCCACCGAGATCCGCTCTCAGCTGGCGCAATTGCTCGCCGAGCCTAAGAGAATCCAAGAGAGAAAGCAGCCTATAAAGAGGCGTGCTCGGCATACAAAATAATATGAACTTAAAATTGAAGCTCTCTTGAAACAAACCTCAGAAAAGCCTTCCATCTTTTCTTTTTCTTCTTCCATTGTGGTTTCCTCTTTGCTGATCTTGCAAGCTGCGATTGAGAGATTCCTCCTTCATCAAGGACCAACAAGCCCTTGTGGGCGGCTTCGAGAAGTTAATAGAGCGAGTTTGGCCGAGACAACTATTGATGTATTAACTAGTGATTTCTTTATGTGCAAAGATAAGTAACTTCACAGATGTTGCATCCGGTCCTTCGATAAGGTGTATCATGGATCTTAGTTGCAGAAAAGTATAACCAAGGGTTCATTTTAATTAATTTGGTGTTGGCATCCATGGCAATATATTGGATGTTGTGTTTTAGACTCCTCCAATATGTGATTGCTCCTCTAGGCAATTCGACAAGGTCCCATACTTGGTTTTTGGCCATAGAGTCTAGCTCTTCTTTTATGGCCTCTATCCAAGATGAAGATTGCTCACACTCAACAGCTTCCTTAAAAGAAGATGGATTTTCAATATCTATGAAATCATTGGGCTCTTGTAGATACACCACATAATCTGGATGAATAGCAGATCTTTTAATTCTTGTGGATTTTCTGACAAGTGAACTAACTTGATCAACTTGTGGATGCTCTTCAACATGATCCACAAATGGTTCTTCTTGAGTTGGTATATTATTAACAGAATCAACTTTTGTTTCATCATTCGAATGAATAATGAAAGGAAGTTTTAAATTTTTAGGTGGAGTAACTTTATCCTGAATTTTCTCAAAAGAGAGGTTTTGCAATGCATTTATACCAACAGAACCATCTTCTAAAAATCTAGCTTTATCCGTTTCCACTATTTGTGGTGTATGAGAGGGACAATAAAACCTGAAACCTTTTGACCTTTCTGGATAACCAATAAAGAAACCATTGATTGTCCTGTGGTCAAAAGCTTTAATGTGGGGATTATATAATTTTGCTTCTGTAGGACAACCCCATATGTACATGTAACTTAGACATGGTTTCCTACCTGTCCACAACTCATAAGGTATTGTTGAGACAACCTTAGTAGGGACCTTGTTTAAGACATGTACAGTTGTTCGCAGAGCTTCACCCCATAGGGTGATGGGAAGGGTTGAATAATTCAGCATTGCACGCATCATTTCTTTAAGCGTACGATTTCTTCTTTCAGCTACACCATTCTGGTATACACTTCCCGGCATGGTGTACTGAGGGACTATTCATTCTTCCTTAAGAAATCGTGCTAATGGTCCTTTCCGTTGACCCATCTCAGTGAAACGCCCATAGTACTCGCCACCTTAATCTGATCTAACTATTTTATTACATCCCCTATTTGTTTCTCTACTTATTTCTTGAAGTCTTTGAAAACATTATAGACTTCAGACTTTTCAAATATTAAGTAGAGATACATGTATCGGGAGTAATCATTAATGAAGGTGACAAAGTACCCTTCTCCTGTATAACAAGGAGAAAAGGGTCCACATACATCCGTATGAACAATTTCTAACTTGTGGTTGCTTCTTTTGGAACCTTTCTTGTATGTGTTGGTTTGCTTGGCCTTTATGCAATCCAAACACAGTTCCTTAACTGTGAAATCAATGGATTTAAGAATCCATTCTTTCACAAGTCGTTGGATCCTATCTTTAGAGATATGACCGAGACGACGATGCCAGAGTATATAGGATTGCTCATCTAATAAGCCACATTTATTGTCAATCAACACATTTTCTGAGGAAAGGGTTTCATAAAATTGGACATTAGTTTCCAGACGATACAATCCATCACATACATTCGCAGAACCAACAAGAACTGAATTCTCATAAATAGTCATTTTTGAATTTTCAAATTTAAAATAATATCCAATGGAATCCAGTTTTGACACAGAAATGAGGTTTCTGTTGTATGTAGGTACATAAAATGTATCAAATAAGTCCAAAATAAAACCATTTCCCAAAGTTACTCTGCAAGTTTCAACGGCCTTAACATGTGAGCGCATCTTATTTCTTGAGAAGATGCTCCTTTCATGATCTGTTGGATTCCTTCTGTTCAGGAAGACCTGCAAGGTATTGGCAATATGTACAGTGGCACCTGAATCAATCCACCAGCTATTAGTTGGAATGTTGATTAAATTACATTCATGAGAGACAAATGACAAATTACCTTTCTTTGCCAGCCATTTCTTGTGCCTCATGCAGTCTGCCTTTAAATGTCACTTCTTCTTGCAAAAGAAACACTTGATAGAAGATTCTTCATGGGACTTGGGGACTGACCCATTGGACACAGACGCATCTGAGTTCCTCTTTGCCTTTTTCTTAAAGGCATTCTTCTTTGGTCTATGCCTTTTGTGACCTTTATGAGAAGATACGTGAGCACTATGTATCTTCTCTCCTTTCAGTCTCTCTTCTTCCTCAACACACTTGGACATCAAGTCATTGAATGTTCATTCATCATTATGAGTGTTGTAGGAGATCTTGAAAGATCCATATTCACTAGGCAGAGAAGTCATTATTAAGTGGACCAGAAAGGAATCAGATATGCTGACTTTCATGTCATTCAATTGAGTTGCCATATTTCTCATTTCTAGAATGTGTTGTCGGTTGTTCCCCCCACTGGTATATTTCATAGATATTAACCTTGTCATCAAGGTGCTAGCCCTTGTTTTATGTGAACTGACAAACTGTGCCTCTATAGCTTCCAAAAATTCTTTTACTGTTCTGCATGTGGGTATGACGCTCCTGATATTCTTAGCCACACGAGACTGCAAAAGCAGTAGACTAAGTCTATTTGAGTGCTCCCACTTATTAAAATCAATTTTCTGTTCAGCTGTACTATTGTCAGTTAAAGGTGCATGCTTAGGCTTGCGCATGGCTAAATCTAGATCCATATAACCTAATGTGAATTACACAGTTTCCTTCCAATCAATAAAATTCGAGCCGTCTAGAAAAGGAATATAACTTGGACCATCAGAAACTACAAAATTGGACATTGTAATGACAAAAAGAACATTAATAAATATTCAAGCACATTCAAGATTTGAAAAGGTAAATGCAATAATAAGACCTCTTTATCATTTACACTTTTCTAGGCAAGTGCTAGGGGTCATTATGGTCCCACTTTGGTGAGTACCCATAACACGCAAATGCACTTGGCCTCCCACTATTTGATAAAACTAAAAAAGACATGTAGCCAGAGACAAGTCGACATGGCACCTTTGGGTGCTACATGTTTCATGTACTGAGATACATTCTTTTCATTTTATCCTGCTAGACTCTGAACATGACATCACTGTCTTTGGGCAGTCCATCATTTCATCAAGTATAACACAATTCTAATATTGACTCATCCCATTATTGGTACAGAATAACTTAATTAAGCATACATTTGATCACTTTGGTGATTACAAATGCATTTTAATCACAATTCAAATACCATTCTTTATGTCAATATTGTTCATATGATGCACAAAAAAATACATATTTCTAAGACATTAATGAAAACATCATGCATCATAACATAATGTGAGAAATAAACTAAGTGTTATACATGTGAAGTGCTTAAAACTTCTTAATTGATTCTAAACTGAATGAATCAATCACAACGATACTCCAAAATGGTCCAAGAGAGCCCCAAAAACATTGAACCGACACCATAACCATTCAATCCGATCATTTTATACATAAAATATTCAAAAAGAATGAAAAAACAGTGAAAATGGCTTCTGAACCGGTCATAAAGTAGTGAAACGGTCCAGAAAACCCCCAAATCTGTTTGAAAAAGCTTTGAACCGATCAAAAAAATACTAAAACGGACTAGAACAGTCAAAACCGGTTCTATAAAATATTGAACTGGCCCTCAAACGCCTAGAACCGATTCAGTTATGCCTAGAACCGGTCTCAGAAAAACAAGGAACCGGTCTGCAACTGATAGAACCGGTCCCAGAACCGGATGAACCAGTTTTGGAACCGATTTGTCGAGTTTCGACCATATTTGTTTTGGAACGGCCTTTTCCAGTTTCGAACAAATTGGTTCTGGAACCAATTTGTTCCCTGTTATCCGGTACGGGAACTGGATCGGGTCGGGTTCAATGATGAACAATATCTGGGATCCAAAATCCAAATGGATCCAGGTACCGGGTCATTAGTCTGGGTCGGATACAATGTCAGACCTGGATCCATAAAGCTTTATTGGATCCGAGTTGTGGGTTTGGGTCTCCGAATCTGAAGGAGACCCGAACCCTGACACGGCCCGGGTCATGACCCCCCCCGGATCGGGTCTGCAAACACCAAACTCGATCCAAAAAGTAAAATAAAACCTATTAGGGTTTTATTTTCATTCTTCTTGAAACCTCAGAGAGAAAAAAAGGGGGGGGAAACGGCTGGCGGTGGGCCGACCACCAGTGACCGGCGGGCGGACCATCGGCGACCGACGCCTCTGGAGGAGAACAAAGCATTGTCGTTTCCCGGCGTTGAGGCTCGACCCAAAAGCAAAAAGGGGGTAAAGACGAGGCAGCGGCGAGCGGATGTCGGTCCTCTGGCGACCGACGTCTCCGACAGCAAGGAGTAGAACAACATCGGGAAAAAGGTTTTCCCGGCGTCACTCAGCCACCTTACGCCGACAAACATCCCTCGAATGTCGCATGTCGCCGAACGGCGAAAGAAACCCATTTCCCGACGATAAACCCTCTCCCCTCCGATGCTTCAGCCCGCAACGACCCCGGATCCGGCTGTCCCGGCGGTAAGGCTCTTCCCTTCTCTAGTTTTTTTTAGCAGTATCCCGGCAACAAATGTCGTCGACCGAGACACGAGAGAAGAGAAAAATGGCATAGCCGAGTCGCTGAGTCGTCGAGTCGGGTTTCGAACCGAAACCGTTCGATTCCCGAGACGAACGATTTGATTCCAGAGACGAACGATTCGACCCGGTTTAATAAAATCGGATCTCTCTACGGGTCAAGTCCAACTGGATCTGACTCAGATCCAAAAGGATCTGAGTCAAAACCGGTTCCAAAAATGGACTCAGCCCTAAGGAAAAAATGCTGGTTCCTGTTTTCCCTCTTTTCTGTTTTAACAGAAATACAGAGAGAAGAAAAAAAAAACAAGGATCGTAGGGGGACGAACCAGTATTATAACCTAGCTCTGATACCACAATATGGAGAATCATAGGAGAAACACATTGTGTATAACACGTTGGTGAAGAAATATCGTCACATACCTGTCCCTGCCATGGCGTTTATGCGAGAGACGGGCGATCTCTTCAGCCGAACTGCTCCTGTCGATGAGTACATGCCTTCAAGCAGTGGGTGAGCAGAGACCGATCTCTGTAAGCATTCAATTTCACACACAGCCACAGCTCATCATGTGGTGCATATGTAGGTATCCAAAGGATACTTCTGAAGGGTCACCATGCATCATACCAAAAGATATGATGTATGAGAAGAGGCACTTACGAAGGAGCACCTTGTTTCCCAACATCATAATCTTCATCCTTAATGCCATCCAGGAAAAGGTCATTGGAATCATGGGAGGACTTGGCAGTAATAGATCGGACCCCCCTCTAGTTAATTGGATAAAAATATGATTTTTCAGTCTTTGTGAAGAAAGATGGTAGGTTGGTTTTACTGTTGGTAATCATGTAGGTGAGTTTTTGAAGGCATGTTGTTTAGTGGGAGTCGATCAAAAGAAGTCACTTGGTGGAGAGAGATCATGGCCTACATTCCTAACCCTTGCGAAACTAGCTTGAGCTCAGCCTGTTTAAGCTTGGCTCAAACTCATTCAAGTAAGTAAACAAGTCCAGCATGAGCAAAGGCTCTAGCGCGGTATCTGTAAATGAGCTGAGCTTAATCAGTCAATCAAGCTTGATTAAGCATGATTTGTCTACTCAAGCTCGACTCATATGGTTTATATAGCCAAATATAAGGAATATGTATAACATGATTTGTCATATTTTATGTTACAAATATCACCCATATTTTGAAAAAATAATGATTTTATTCTGATATAATATTTGAAGGATCCATATTTTCAAAATACTAGTTATTTTGAAGATAAGTGTTTTTACCGCAATATTAATATGATAAAAACCATTATTGTTGTAGTTTTTAGGTTGTTTATGTACTATTTAAAGTATATATATATAGTGATATTTTCTTGAGAATTTCTTTGAAAAAACTTACTATTTTGAAAACATCACCGGATGTTACCTCGCCACAACTTCTAATAAGAAGATTCTCATTGTATCATCATAGGCACAAGACATTTTTGCCGGTGTCCATGTTCATACGCGGAAAAGTTCTAATATTTTATCATAATTTTAGTACGTTTAATAAAAATATAACTGTGTCACAAAATTGCATTTCAATTTATTAAAAAATAAAAAATAAAAAATGGCTAATTTTAGTACTTTTAATAAAAATGTAACTGTGTCACAAAATTGCATTTCAATTGACTAAAAAATAAAAAGACAATGTCCTGGTGTCCAACTTTTCAAAAAGTTTATCAAAGCTCACACCTCGAAGGTTCGACCTTCCTATAAAAAAAAAGATTCGATCTCGCATCTCGTGTCGTGTCGTACCCAAGTCTCCATGACATAGGATTTGCGAATTGTGAGAGTGTCTGGTCATGTCCATCCGGGTCTGGATCCGAGAGACCATCAACTGGTCCGGCGAAGAATCGACCACGTCCTGGCACAGCGTTGCGTTGGTGCGGATCGGTCCACCAGGGTTGGGACCAGACCGATCCGTTAAAGCTCCACATCAGAGAGGTTAAAGGCGGGTATTGGTGGAGCCGGTGGTGGCCCCGTCCTGCTGGAAGCGTAACCGACGAAGCAAGACAGACTCAGACGCTGGTGCTCTCTCCACTGCACCTCATTCTCCATTCCTTTTTCCCTTTTCTTCCTTCCTTCCCGTGGAAGGAAAGCAGAGAAGAAGAAGAAGAAGAAGAAGAAGAAGAAGAAGAAGAAGAAGAAGAAGAAGAAGAAGCTTCTTCACTCCCCATACACACAGAGACAAGAGAGAGAGAGGTTGGTTTCGTGAATGGCGGAGTCCGGGAAGCCCTCGCCCAACGCGGCGGATTCCTACATCGGCAGCTTGATCAGCCTGATTTCCAAGTCCGAGATCAGGTACGAAGGCCTCCTTTCCTCCATCAACACCCTCGAGTCCAGCATCGGCTTGCAGAACGGTATCCCTTCTTCTTCTTCTTCTTCTCTTTCTCTCATCTTTCTTTCTGTTCTCGCTTCTTTTCATCTTTCTTGCCGATTAGGGTTTCGTCGTCGATACGTCGATTGTCGTTTTTGTTTAGCCACGATTCTTTGGTCGATTCTTGCGGAAGAAGTTTGGTGCTTGCATGTAGAGCGATGGGATGAATGAGATGTCCCAAGAGAAGCAGCCATTGTTTTTTTTTTTTTTTTTGGAAAGGTTGGTTCAAGATGGGTGACAATGCAAAGGAGAGTTTCGGTTAAAATAGATGGGTTGGAAAATTCATGTTTAGCTTTGTTGAGGTGGAATCGTCTTAGCGCTTTTAAGTTGGGCGCTTTTCTTTTCACAGTGGAGTTTGATTCTTTTAAGCGTTCTTTGTTTGAGGATTGAGATATCTGGTTTGGAAATGGTTTTCTCTTGAAAGTCTTGCTGTTTGCAATTGGTTTCTTGCTTTGTTTTGGTGGATGGTACCTTCCGTTGTGATCAAAGTGTTATCATATGACTTCTAACCTGCTTGGGTGCCATTCGGAATGGTGAAGACATGATCTATCATGAAGCTTAGATGCTTCAATGTATAGTGAATGCCGAATGCTTGTTGTTTTGAGCAAGTGACAGGGCCTGTTAATCCTTGTCTCACTGCTTTCAAATTTAGTACTTGTTTTTTCAGTACGTAGTTCATTTCACATTTATGATATGGAACTTGTTGTTCAACCTAATAACACAAAGAACAAAAAGGAATTTTTGAAGTTCCATTCGACAATATGTTATATATAAGACTGTGTGCATGCACGCGCGCATGTGTGTGTGCGCTCACACCTATACATGCACGTGCTCTCTCTCTCTCTCTCATCCTACTAGTTGTTTCTTCAACAAGTCCACCAATGTCGACTTCAACATACTTGCCTTCTAGCTAAAATTGCATCCCATATGTTATATCTGTAATCTGTGAACTCTTAACACTTCTATGTTCTAGGATTTTCTTCCTTCTAAAAAGAAAAAAGTTCTAGGTTTCTTGCTCTGTTGAATTTCTGGTTGCAGTTTTTCTAGATTTTCCTTTAATACTATGTCCTAAATAATATACACATGGGGCTTATTATTGAATAGATGATGCCACTTTTATTTATAATGAAGAAAACCTACTATAGTCTTAATGCAACCGCTGGAATAGCCCAATTTTGGCTTGGAATACATTCACCTCTCTGCTTGTATTTACTACTTTCTGACCCTGAAAACATGTCTGCGGTACATACATAACAAAGTCACAAATGTTTCTCATATTTTGAGACATGGTGATACTGTGATGAGATTTTTAATAAATACAATATTGGTATAACATGATATTCGGAGGACATTGGTATTTTTTTGTACATCATGATATTGTGGAAATATTATGATAGCTTTTATTTTGAAAATTGTAAGTTTTTCTTTGAGTTATTATTTTCTAATTTTTTTATTCTCTACTTTTGTTTTGTTGTAGAAAAAAATTATAGCCTCTTTTCTTCATGCTATAATTTTTCACTGTTTCTTAAGTACTGAGTATTGCCTGGAAGTTTTTCTTGAAAATTAAATTTCCATCCATAAACTCAGTAAGAATGTTTGTTCTCCAATACACACATAATACATATGATACCTGTGTTTCAGATGCTTGTAATAAAATTCACGCATCTTATGCGGTTGCCTCTTTCATGTACTCATGTCCTGGTAGGTGTTTTAAGATGATACACTATAATATTTGAATTGCAAGGTTTTAGCAGCATACACGATGAAGAAACTTAAGAGAGATGTAATCGAATTGTGCCTATAAATAAATAGACCTGGTTCAGTTAACATGTGAGACACCTATAAGCAGCATGTTGATAAGGTGGAAAAGACTATTACTTTATACAAAGAACGGACAACAATGTGAACTGCTTCACCTTAAAGATATAAAGGTAAAGCCTTTTCTCTCTTTTTGCATTCTATATCAGTGTGTTCTCTTGGCTATACATGTTTGCAAGCCTATGCAAATAAAATATTTGAGATGTGACATCCTAAAGGCATAGTTTGAATTAATTTGATTTAATTTAGTATCTCGTACTTATGATCTTAGTTTTCAAAAGCAAGGTTGTAAGTATCGTATCGTTACCCGTATCGGTTGGGCCCAAATTAAGACTGTATCATAAATTTTTAATAAAAATTTTCTAAAAAATCCAAAAAAATAAAAAACTTCAGAAAAAATTGGTAAAAAATCTAAAAAAATCATATCACATGAAACAATGATGAATTGCACAACATACAACCATAAAATCATATATGAAGCATTTATGTCTATGAACTACATAAGACATCATCAAACATTGACTAATATAGAATCATAGACAATATTGAATGCATATCTCACAAAAACGATGCAAAATATTAAATATTTTGCAATTAAGAACATGCCACAAGAGAACACTTTCATATTACATAAACAAAAATATTATGACAATAGTCTCACTCGATTTTCATTCGGTTTCCACTCATTACTTGTGTGTCTCATTGCCATGCCGGATCATCTGATGCCATCTTTGTTGGAGGAATGTGAAACCTGATTACTACCTTGATATAAATCTATAATTTTTGCGGAGCCCTTCGAGGCAATTTTTTTTGGATGGTAGCTTTTTAATTTTACTCATAATAAAGATTTTTTACATTAACCCACTTTCTTGAGTGAAAAAGTGGTGGAAATGCACTTTTACTTTAGCAAACTGCAAAATCCCTCTCCCTTGTGCATGGATCAACATCTAAATCGCTCTCATGAGTCCTAGGGTGCATGTATACCTGTCTAATGGCTTTTACACAATTGAGGGAGTAGGCCCTCAAAAGCTCTTTAAAATTGAAAACTAAAAAATAACGATTTGGTCTTTTTTTTAGGAGTGTTGACCTTGTATCATACGATACACTCACGTGCAACATTGGTCAAAAATGGTAGGCAGAGCCTAGGTGAAAGACTCCTAAAAGGCCTAGTCCGGACTAGTCAGCCTAGGTAGGTCCAAAAGAAGAAATATTGAAAATAGTAGAACTATCACAATAAATTATTAAATTTACATAACATATGATTGTGACTATGAATGAAGTTTAAGTGTGTACTTTAGCATAATATAATTGCATAACATTGAACATAAACAAAAACAAATTCAATATATATATATATATATATATATATATATATATATATATATATATATATAAACACCGATTATATAAATGAGAAACAAATTATATATAAAGACAAGATAAATTGATAAATGAGCAACTAATTTAGCTTTTAAAACCCTTAAAACATGTTTTTACTTTTATTTTCTATTTTACTCTTTAAAACTTTCTAAAACCCCACGTTTTAAAGTTTTGAATAATCCCCAAAATGCCCTTTTTTCAGAAACAGCCCCTCACGACACTCAATTTGGGGATTTTCTCATATCTCACCCAATACTCGAGATTTTTTGCAAATCATTCCATTTTTATTAATAGAAATTAATAGTATTTTTTTTGTTTTTAAAATCTCCCATTTTTCATGTTTTTTGAAAACAAGATCTTTTGAAAAAAAAATCATGAAATGTGCAAAACACATCGATTTGATTTGGTTTTTGAACCAAATCAAACCAAATTTTGAGGCCAAGTTCATTTTTTTTTAAAATTATAGTGATTTTTCCAAAAATTTATCTATAATAAATTTAGGGCTTTTTAAAAAAATTAGAATCTGAAAATCACGCAGTTTCTGTAGAGATATATCTCTCAATAATATCGCGAGATATATGAATTGCCGATATATTGAATATATCACAATATATTCTCGTTACTAGTGTTTGGCTTGAAATTGCTGATATTTTCGCGATATTTTCAATATATCGGTGACTATGTGATATATACATAAACATGTGTATATCAGTTTCTTAGTTACTTTTATATGTTAATCTCATATTTTTTAGTACTTATTTGAGATTTTTTATTTCTTATTGGTTGTTACTTCATCAATAAAACATTTCTTTATTTATTTGTATTTTTAGTTTTTTTTTTATAATTTTTTAAAGTTTAAAAAAAAATTAGGCTTACGCTTTACGCCTCGCCTCGATTTTTGGTAGAGCGCCTTGCTACACCTCAACACTTTTCACAATACTGATATACACAAAAGAATACATTGATCTTAACAACAAAAGAATACATTGATCTTAACACCCCCCTCAAACTTACACTAACTCAATGTAAGTTTGCAAATACAAACAAATAACCTTTTACATAAAATATCATCATTTGTCTTCATCAAGATCTTGTATTCGTTTCTTTCTTAAGGGGTGCTCTTGATCTTCAATCATATGCTCTAAATAGGTCTTTAGGATTTTCAATATCATCAAAGCTTGAGAACCTGAAAATAGAGCTCACACAAAATCTCAACTAATATATATCATAAAAAGATTTCAAAAGATTAGTAATTATATATTATGGAGAGAGGATGGTCAAGCACACATACATTATATAAAGTTAATTTAACATCATTTAACGTGAACAAATCATACGATAAACTTTTTATCACTTTGATCATTCATGAGAACATGCATTATTTAAAGTGAACACACATTTATCACATAAAAGACATGATCACTAAAGAAATAACTCATAAAAGAGTTAAAATCACAATACAAATTTACACGGTGAAAGACATAAAAGACAAGAGTGCGAAAAAAACATTAATTTTTCAAAAGATAATACCAAGTGTTAAATAGACACAATAGCCACTATGGGCATACACATAAGAGATTTCACTAATGAAATGCTTAGAAAAGCATGAAATGAAATATGCGGAATTACAAAAGCACATACAAGTCAAAGCATAGACAACATAAAGGCATGAAGGTACAATACAAGCACAAAAGTGCATAAGCACAAGTCCACTATGGAACAATACAAAGAGCCAACAAAGGGCAACATAAGCAAAAAATATATATTTGTTTATTAAATATATGCTTGGAAAAAACATAACCTTATGCAAATTATGCAAGACAATTAATCATGGAATAACTCATGCAACTAAAACATATACAATGCAAAATGCATGAAAATATTTCAACAACTATTTCTCATAAAAGAGCAAATCAGTTTAGAAAAATTATGAAGAGATTTTAAAAATCTCATACATCATAATAAATGAATTTTGCAAATTAAAATACTAGTTTGACCATCACAAGCAATCACCTTACTAAACCTCAAAACCTCAAAATTTAAGTGTATCAGCTACTAGAACAAGAGCATAATTACAAATGTCGGCAACAATCATCTTTGTGACCATACACAGGCAACAGAGGACTCCCTGCCAATACAAATTAAGAGATCAGTCACAAATTTCAGCAATAATCATCTGTGTGACCTTGCATAAGCAATACAGAGCTCTCAGACAATACAAAACAAGTACAATCCAGAAAAGGTGCACACTATGTCACATGGGTGTGGGTGCGGGTGCGACACGGGTGCGACGCAATTTCAAAAATTTTGGACACGGGGACTCGGCTATATATATGTATATATATATATATATAACAATAATAAGACTTTGTCAAAGTTGTGCCCATTAGGAGACACGGCTATATATATATATATATCAATTTTTTTTAATTTTTTGCCTTAAAAAATAGACAAAAAGAGACTCAGTCAAAGTTGACCAAGTCCAAAATATAGACGGACTCGACCCTGGTGCATTGACCAAGTCTGACACTTGGTTGACCGTGTCCGCACCCGTGTCGGGGCGTGTCAACACGGGTGCGTCGACCCCCTAGCGGAGTCCGTGTGACATAGGGTGCACATAACTCACCTTACAAATGATTATAAAACTGTAAACAATATTAGTTTTAATGAGTGCACATACCTCACTACATTGATAATCTAAAATCTCTTATAAACAATATCAGTTTCAAGAGGTTTACATACCTCGCCACACTGATAAACGTCTCTTGATAACACTTAGATATAGGAGGTATAACAAGGAGAAGACGCTCGAGGTAAGAAAGTTTGTAATGTAAATACACTAATGTTCCCAACAAGAATATCAATTTTAACAATATTTCAAAACACCATGGTTTCAAATAATAGATTGCCATCACGGATGAACAAAATTATAAGCATCCATAATAATAACGATGGCCACACAACAAATGAGTGATACAATACACTCACAAATCTAGAGATTAAACAACCATCAGTCACACCATGGTTTCAAATAATAGATTGCCATCACGGATGAACAAAATTTTAAGCATCCATAATAATAATGATGACCACACAACAAATGAGTGATACAATACACTCACAAATCTAGAGATTAAACAACCATCAGTCAGAGCCAAACCATAAGTTGACAATCTAAACTGACATAAAACGAGGTGCACACAACTCACCTCACCTCAATAAACATCTCTGAATCAAATAACAAGGCCAAGAGAAATAATGCATCATATAAATTTTTGTCATTGGACAATCCAAATGTCATAAAAAGGCAATACATACTCACATAATTCAATTCCCAAATAAGTGAGTTCATATCAAATATCCAATTTGAAAAGGCAAGTTTCAAATCAAATCCAATAAAGTTAGGTAAAAACCTTAGCATAAAAATTTGTGCAATCATATGCGCAAGAATATTTCAATTGATGCAATTATATGCAATACATGATGTCTTATGACAATTTTCACAAATTTGAACCAGTCATGCCCAATATAGGCACTCTACATAGAGAAAAAATCATAAATCTACCAACAAGAAACAAGTGTACTAAGATAAGAGGTTAGAGCCAAATCATAAGTCTACTATGAAACAATTGAAAGCAAACATGTAAAAATTCGTAAAGATCTACATATAAAAATAACATATGTAATGATCTTTAATCACAAACCTGTATATGTCATACAACAAATATGAAAATTTTAAGAAGCATGATATAAAATATCAAAGCGTAAGAGAGAAACGACTTGGAGTTGCTGAAGTGCACAAGTACCCGAATCAGTAAATCATCAATGGACAAAAACACATAAAGCCACTAAGGACTAAATGATAAGTATAAAGGAAAATAAATAAATTTTAACAATGCTCAGGAGGAAGCATAAACACAATAATCCACTAAGAGAAGGATACAACCCACAATAGAGAAACACATTTAATATTTTAAAATATGCATTCGAGTATATGATAACAAGTCATGCTTAATACTCATAAAAATGACTTAAGGCATATACCAAGAGGTTTCACAAGTCATTAATTTGAAAATAATCTTACTTAATAAGTTGTATAATGAAATAACACAATCATATGCTGATAGAAAAGACCTCTATGAGAGCATAATATCTTGGTCTCATAATAAAAAATAACCTAAAAAATATCACAATATATTAACAATCCCAGGATAGTCCATGTATACACACATACATTAAGAAACATTCAAACATGAAATTTAATATTTGGCAAAACATGAAATTTAATATTTTGCAAAACATGAACACATATAGGATTTTAAGAAATCATATATCTTTGCAAAAATATAGTTTTTCACTATATATTCATAATTCAAAAACATATATTTTATATATCAAAAGATAACAATCTCTACGTATTCTAATTTCAAAAGAAAAACATGTAATATTAACATCACCCATTTAGAAAAACCACCTACCATACATATAAAGGTAGAAAGACAAAGATACATACCGGAATGCGAAATCCTTGAGTCCATATCATTCATAAATACGAATCCTTTCTAAGACCTTGATGCCAAGGTTCTGATACCATGTCACGAAATGACACGGATCCCAACACACTCTATAATGGACTCCAAGAACATAATACATTTAGATAAAAACATAAGAACTAAAAGGATACATAAAAAAGTAAATGAATAACTTTATTCATAATGGACATTAAGAATACAAAAGGAAAATTACATTAGTGAATGAATAACTCTAGTCATAATGGTCACTAAAAGTAAAAAGAAAAAAATACATATAAACCTCACTACAAATATACTCTACACACAAACCTAATACTACATTACTCTCTCACTCTTACACATACACACATCTCTTTTTATAGAGGATAAGGAGAGGAAGAAGTAGAGGAAGAGAGGAAAAAAGCCCTCTCAAATAACCAAAGGGAGAGACCTCCCAATGATTAGAATTCTAGCCATTGGGACTAAATCAAGACTTAGTCCCCTATATATATATATATTTATAATAAATATATATATATATATACACACACAAAAGAGTACATTGATCTTAACAAAACCAGTGTCGTTTTCTCATTTACGTGAGAATTAGAATCACAAAAGGCCTCTTTTGATTCTGATTCATGTGACTCCAAACCAAATTTGATTTGGAGTTTATGTAGCCCGGCAACCATTCATACCCTTGAAGTCCATGTGAAATGTGAAGCAGGTAGAGGCAAACTGGAAAGTCTATTGGAGGCATTTGAGAGCACTCATCCTAAACATGGAAAGGTGTTTGGGAGGTGTACCATGCAAATTTGAATAATCAAGAATGAGATGCACTTATGATAGCTTTTCAAAAGCATCTCACTTTGCACTTCTGAAACACACTTCCCATGTTGGCATGGCACTTTTAGTCAGCTTGGTTGGGGATGTGGAAATGTACAAAATACATTATATACTTATTTAGGAAAGAAGATTATGTATTCTAATCCTTATGATAAACATGCAAATGTGAAATATGGGAGGTCTTAATTATTAATAAATACTAATTTAGAAGTCAAAGGTTTCTTTTATTGATTTTGAGGCAATGGCCAAGTACAATTTTTGGATGTTGAATGAGGAATTGAAGGTGACCAAGAGTACCATTAAAGTTATTCATGGCAGAGACCCCTGTAGAGAATGAAGAGGGGCAAGGGATCTTCCTCTCAACAGTGCTTCTCGAGGTTCCTGCCTAATCAGCTCATAACTATGTACACTTCATTTTCTGATGTTGCACTTGGGCTCCCTTGACTCTGGATTTAATTCTATGGTAATATAACAAACAAATTTCACCGAAGATCAACTTCTTTTGGCTAGGAATTCTATGATATCACTGCAAAAATAGATCTATTTATCTACAATCAAAAGTTCAACCAAACATAAACCAAACTGGTGGGGACCAATATCTGTGGCTACCTGGTTCCCTGCTTTGGGTTATGATCTGCACTGCAACCCATCCATCCAGTATTCTGTTATAGAGAAAAAAATGCTTTCTCCGACCAGAGAGGTGGAATTATTTGTCTAATGGGAAAGAAATGGCATTTCTATTGTAGTATGTTGCTACTGCTTGTCCATTGTATGAAACAGAGAATATCAAATAATAATATCTAAACATACAATATTTTAAGCATCAAATACCATCTAAACATGTGATGTTTTTTCGTCTAAACGTGAGCCATCTTGTTAGCTTCCCTTCATTAGCTGTTATAGTGAAACTATTTCTTTAAATTTTTGTATTTTATTTAAGTTTTCTTCTTAATTGAAGTAGAAGGCTTAACTGTGACCTGTTTTGGGTCCACTCCTCTTCTTTATCTTGAAGTTATTGAATTCATCCGGAAGGCAGATATTCATCTCTAGTATCAATAATATTTTATTAATTATTGTTAACTTGCTCTTGTTTGTTAGCATTTTCCTGCATTCATTGTGATTTATTTTATCACAGTTAGGTCATTTGGTACTGAAGGACGGAAAAAAGATGGCCCACAAATACCTCCAAGTGATAAAGTTTACGAGTACATTCTATTCAGGGGGAGAGACATCAAGGTAAATGCATTTGTTCCATTATTTGCTCTGTATGGTTGAGCAGTGGAAGTTGCAAGGAGTGGGATGTGTCCATTTATTTTTATGTAACAAGCATGGGCTATTATGTATTATCTTTGTTATCTTTTGCCTACTGAAATTGAACTTTGTTCATGAGCCTTTCTGGTTTGGGCTAAATAAGTGGAGTTACTGGAGTTCTGGTTTTATTACAGTTAGAACTGTTTGTGTGTGTGTGTGTGTGTGTGAGAGAGAGAGAGAGAGAGTGCACATGTGTGTACATTTTGGCAATCAGTATAATCTCACCTATTGCCCATCCCAATAAAAGAGTCCATAAGGGAAAAAACAGTATAATCTCAGCTATCCATATGTTTTTAAGTAGACTAAAGCCGTGTATGTGTACATTTTGGCGAACCCACAATCAGTATAATCTCTCCTATTGCCCATCCAAAGAAAATCGCCCATAGGAAAAAAGGGGTATAATCTCAGTTATTCATATGTTTTTAAGTAGACTAAGGCATGTAGATTGTGGTGTATTTTTTATGGAACATTGTTTGAATCAATAAAATTAAACATTTCAAAATATTTTTCTAAAGAACAAAAATAGATGCTGCAGAATGCATAAAATGATTGCATCTAAAAGGATAGATATGAAATGTACTTGCTACTGAATGGACCATGATGTTGATGGGTTTATTGTGGTGTATTCTTTATGGAGCATCGGTTGAATCAATAAAATTAAACATTGAAATATATTTTTCCAAAGCACAAAGATGGATGGTTCAAAACAGTCACCTGTATCAGTAATGGTAATTTCTCGGAGGGTATTTCTCGGAGAAATTTTTTAAACTTGATAAATCTTGGGAATATCTCGGCAATATATAAAAAATTAAATAAAAATTCTAAAAAGTAAAACTACAGTAAATAGAAAAATAAAAAAAAACTAAGATAAAGACCTTAAAAATAGACAAGGTAAATTGATAAATGAGTAACTAAGTTATCCGCTAACAACTAACAAACAGTAAATTAGTAATGACATAACACAACATAATAAGTAACAACATAACAAGTAACAAGTACATATTACATAACTAACAAGTAACAAAAAAATCACGAAATGTGCAAAACTCATAGATTTGATTTGGTTTTTGAACCAATTCAAACCAAATTTTGAGGCCAAGGTCGTTTTTTTAATTATAGTTATTTTTCCAAAAGTTTATCTTTAATAAATTTGGGGCTTTTTTAAAAAAGCAAAATCTGAAGACAGACAGTTTTCTGTAGCGATATTTATTGTGATATCATCACGAGATATATAATTTGCAGATATATTGAAAATATCATGATATATTCCCAATATTATTGGCTACCTTGAAAAAGTTGATAATATCGCGATCAGTGTTGTGAAAAGCGTTGAGGCGTAGCGAGGCGCTCCACCAAAATCCGAGGCGAGGCGTAAGCCTTAAGGCGCAAAGCGTAAGCCTCAAAAAAATTTTTTTTTAAACTTAAAAAAACTATAAAAATTATCTAAAATTATAAATAAATAAGAAATGCTTTATTGATGAAGCACCAACCAACACGAAATAAAAAATCTCAAATAAATACGGAAAAAATATGAGATTAACATGTAAAAGTAACATTAATGTAACTAATGCAAATGTATTTAATTCTAATATCTTTCATGTAGAGTCTTAATTTTAGATCTTAGAATTAGACAATGTCGCAAAAGGGATAGACATAGGATAGATCCTAGAATTAAGTGGTGGGCACTGAAAGGAGCTAAACAAGGAATGTTTGTAGAGCAGGTAGTTAAGGAAGCTGATTGGTGTCTCGAGGAGGATTCAGAATCAATGTGGAATAAGATAGCGGGTGGCATGAGAAAAATGACTAAGGAGGTATTGGGTGAGTCTAAAGGCGGTGCACCACTAGGTAAGGATACATCATGGTGGAACGAGGATGTCAAATTAGCTATTAAGGTTAAAAGAGAGTGTTATAGAAATCTAAGAGTCGTGATAATGAGAATTTGGAGAAGTATATGATAGCAAAGAAGGAAGCTAAAAAATTTGTTCGAAACGCGAGGGCTAAGGTATATAAGGAGGTTTATAACAAGTTGGATACCAAAGAAGGCGAAAAGGATATTTATAGGCTTGCAAAGATGAGAGATAGGAAATCGAAGGATTTGGGTATGGTTAGATGTATCAAAGATGAAACGCAAAGGGTTTTAGTCAAAGATGAGGAGATTAAGGAGAGATGGAAAGATTATTTTGATAAGCTATTTAATGATAGTCATGCTCAAGATCTTGGAGACTTCTATATTCCTTTTCATGAGATAAATCGTGACTTCATGCGCAAGATTCAAAAGAAAGAAATTGCAGAGGCTTTGAAGAAAATGAAATCAAGAAGGGCAGTTGGCCTAGATGGTATACCTATCGAGGCTTGGAAATGCTTGGGAGAGAAAGGTTTAGAATGGTTGACAAATCTTTTTAATTTGATTTGGCGAACAAATAAGATGCCTAATGAGTGGAGGAAGAGTACTTTGGTGCCTTTATATAAGAATAAGGGTGATATACAAGATTGCACAAACTATCGTGGTATAAAACTCATGAGTCATACTATGAAACTTTGGGAGAGGGTGATTGAGTCTAGGTTGAGGAAGGTTGTCACGATATCAGAGAATCAATTTGGTTTTATGCCTGGAAGATCAACTATGGAAGCTATACATCTTCTTAGACAACTTATTGAAAGATATAGAGAGAGGAACAAAGATTTGCATATGGTTTTTATTTATTTAGAAAAGGCATACGATAGAGTACCTAGAGACGTTCTCTGGTGGACAATGATGAAGAAAGGTGTTTCTCTCAAGTACATTAGTATAATTAAAGATATGTATGAAGGAGTAGTAACCAATGTCCGCACTTGTGGAGGGGTGACAACCAATTTTCCGATAACGGTTGGGTTACATCAAGGATCTGCTTTAAGCCCTTTCCTATTTGCGATAGTGATGGATGAGCTTACGAGATCAATTCAAGAAAATGTACCATGGTGTATGTTGTTTGCTGATGATATTGTTTTGATTGATGAGTCTAGAGCTGGGGTTAATGCTAAGTTAGAATTATGAAGACAGACATTGGAAGCAAGAGGTTTTAAGTTGAGTAAGAGTAGGACAGAATACATGGAATGTCGATTTAGTAAGCAACGAAATAGAGATCAGAGTGTAGTGAAGCTTGGTGAGCAAGAAATACCGGTGGATGATTCTTTCAAATATTTGGGATCTATCATTCAAAAGTATGGAGAAATTGATGGAGATGTAAATCATAGGATAAAGGTTGGGTGGATGAAATGGAAGAGTGCAACTGGAGTGTTGTGCGATCGTAGAATGCCATTACGGTTGAAGGGAAAGTTTTATAGGACGACTATTAGGCCCGCTTTACTATATGGTACGGAATGTTGGGCTGCCAAGAGACATCATATTCAAAAAATGAGTGTAGTTGAGATGCGTATGTTGAGATGGATGTGTGGAAATACAATAAAAGATAAGATTCAGAACGAGGAGATACGTAAGAAGGTAGGCATTGCACCCATTGGAAATAAGATGAGAGAGAATCGTTTACGGTGGTTTGGACATATTCGGCGAAGGCCTAATGATGCTCCAGTTAGAAGGTTGGAGAAATGAGAAAATATATTAGTTAAAAGAGGTCAGGGTAGGCCTAGGAAGACTTGGATGGAGATGATAGGAAAGGATATGAATGCTTTGAACCTCACCGAGGACATGACATTAGATAGAAATGATTGGAGGAAAAGGATTCATGTGGAAGACCCAAAATGAATTTCTTTTTTGGTTCATATTGCTGACCCCAATTGTTTTGGGATGAAGGCGTAGTTGTTGTTGTTGTTGTTGTATCTTTCATGTAGAAAAGCGCCACTGACGGGCCTGAAGTAAGGTCATTCAAAATGTGGCCACTAAACCACCAACTCAATAAGGATGTACCCACAAACGAAAGATTTTGAGATGGGAGTTTGTAAAATTTTTGAAACATAGCACATGAGAACACCAATTTTTTTGACTTTTTAATCAATACACAAGAATAATTTTGTGATATTTTACTGCATCTTTTATACATTTCTATTGAAATAATTCAAAATATATATTAAAAGCTACTTTTTGTATTCTTACGCGGAGAAACCGTCCCCAAACTTTTGCTCCCCAACATTTCCTATGGAAAAAAAAGATTAGTGCAGCTTTACCATCTACCCATCTCATTCACCCCACTGTTAGGGATTGTAAGCGAACAGAGCAGCTCACTGCTTGACTCAGTTGGCTCGCACAAAGCTCATTCAGACTTGAGCTCAGTGAGATGAGCAATAAGCAAAAAGCAGTTTGTGCAATATAAGTGAAACGAGCACGATTAGGTTTATCATATGCCAACAAACATAAGAGTAAATGATCTGGTTATGCAGACATGATAAAAACAATGAGGTCACTGGTTCATTTTTGTTGTGGCTTCTTGTAAAAAAAAACCTATTTCTGCTTAACGAGCCAACTCAGTTTTGGCTAACTCGAGCTTGTGCAAGCTCATGTTCAGCTAGGCTGTAATCGAACCGAGCCCTAACAAGGCTTTCAGTTTGGTTCGTTTACCCACTGCTCTTCTCTATAAACATTGGTACAACCAACTTCCCAACCTTGGTCTCAAGGTCTACGAAGGGGGTCGGGCCTGCCGGAATAAGTCGCACGACAGGGGTCGTGCCCCTGCCTGCTACAAAGATTCAAGAGAGGGAGGCAGACACGAAGGAAAAATAATGAAGGGGGTCGGGTTACCTGGGGTATGGCTGCTTCCGGCGTCGCAACTGATTTCGGTGTCGCAGCAGCTTCCGGCGTCGCAGCGGCTTCCGACGTCGCAGCGGCTTCCGGCGAGAAGGAGGAGGCCGATAAGGGAGAGACGCTAGAGAGGGACTGTGAGAGAGAAGGAGAGGGGCTGTGAGAAAGAGAGAGAGAGAGGGAGAGGGGCTGCGAGAGACGAGAAAGAGAGGGGCTGCGAAACATTAGGGCCCCCGACCCTCGTTAGGGTCAGGGGCAAGAATTTAATTATGGTCAAATGAGGGCTTTGACCCTCATTTGACCATAATCATGAGGCATGCGCGCCTCACCGTGAGGCGTGCCTTGCCTCGAGGCGTACGCCTCAAGGCCTATGAGGCGTACGCCTCTATGCATTTACGCTTCAAGCCTGCGCCTCAAGGCACAAAGGCCCTCGCCTTGAGGCGAGGCACGCTTTTTGCGCCTTGAGGCGCGTTTTTAATAACACTACAACAACAACAACAACAACTACGCCTTCATCCCAAAACAATTGGGGTCAGCGATAACGTTTTAGTAGCGTTTTTAATAACACTGATCGTGATATTTTCAATATATGGGCGATATCAGTGACTCTGGTTCAAAATGCCTAAAAAGCATGACTTTTAAGAAAATGAGTCTTTGCATCTAAATCGGTAGATGTTGGAATGTACTTGCTACTAAATGAACCATGTTAAACATCCATATCATCCTCGAAAATGTGTGAATGGGTGATGTTTTTCTCATTGATGTGGTAAATGGAAGAAACCATGGATTCATGACCTTGAAATTGTGCCTTCATCTTTGCGTCATTTCTAATTCTACCATTGAGGCAGACTTTACATGGCAATGGCTGACAATTTGACTGTGCTGTTGTCTTAGCCTATGTTAAAGCATACATGTATATTTAATGTTGTAACAATATAGTCAATGTAGAATGTGTTGTGATGGTTAAATAAGTCTAGATTTTCATGTATAGGTCAATGCTCTAAGTATTCATGTTAGTGAGGGCATTTTAGTCCAGAAATTATTGTATTAAGGGCTAAGTCACACAGACTCGGCTATAAGGTCGACGCACCTGTGTCGACACGCCCGACGGGTGTGGCTTCGGACACTGGGCGGACACGGTCAACCAAGTGTCGGACTCGGTCAACTTTGACCGAGTCTATTTTTGTCCATTTTTAGGGCAAAAGACGTATAAAAACTAAAAAAAGAAATGATCTTTTTATATATTTTTTAATATATATATATATGTCTCCTAATGGGCACAACTTTGACCGAGTCTTATTATTGTTATATATATATATATATATACATTTATATAGCCGTCCCCGTGTCCAAAATTTTTGAAATTGCTCCGCACCCGCACCCATGTGACATATATTAAGGGGAGTCAACCCCTATATGATGTACCACTCATTTCTTTTTGAAAAAATGAAGTCTCTTTCCTCCATTGTGTTCCTTTCCCTCTTCTCTTCATTGTTGCACGTGGTATCAGAACCGTGTCTGCAATCTTGAGAGAAGATTGAAGGCATTTGTGAGGAGAGGAGGGGCTCCATTTTGAGGTCATGTGAAGACTGTGTTGACATCATCCTTGGAGGTGTCAACTGTTATAGTCAAGTCAGTTTTTTGATATTTGAGTTAGGGATTCACTAGCTCATGATTTTAGAAGTTTTTAGAAGCAGATATGTTATAGACCGACCCAGATCCATTCGTAAGAGGATCTAGTTTGTACGATCTCGATCCGTCCAGAAGAGGACCTGATCTAGAATCCCGGTCCAGATAACAAGATCCACTTCATTGTTACAGATCAACTTGGATCTCGTTCCTTTTGTTTGGATCGATTAGATCCATGTTTTCTCATTTGGACTTGTGTGTATCTGGGTTGAGTATTTGGTTGGGTTTTGGACTTGTTTGCTTTGGTTTGGTTTGTTTGTGTGAGATCGGATCTATCTCGGACTGATTCATATTTGCTTTGGTTTTGATCTATTTGTACAAGATCGGTTCCACACTAGACCCAATCCACCCCAGGACTATATATTGGGGACTTAGCCCCAAAATAAAACATCTTAGACTTTTGGGGGAAATTCCCTCATCTGAGATCACCATTCCCTTTTCTTCATATTTTCTGTTTTTTCGAGGCTACATTCATCGGGATTGAGGATCTCCCTTTGGTTGGACTCACCGCCTCCAATTGTTGGGAACATGTTTCTGCCTTCGATCGTGTCCGCGATTTCTCAAGCTTCATGAACGCATCAATGAGGGCCCAAGCCCTTCACGATTTTTGAGAAATCTAATAAAGCACCGATCCCAAGATTGATGCCCTATCAAAATATCAGGTGATTTGAAGAAGTATTGGATTTTCGGTGTTTTTTCTAAGAATTTCTGGATTGTAGAGGAGTTCTTGACCAGATCTGCGAAATCTTGAATCTGATCAGGTTTTGGGGTTTTATGTCCAGAAATTGCTTGGGTTCAGGTCATTTTTAATGTAGGAGATTAAGAAATCGGCTTGGCTAATTAGGTTTACTGTTTTGGAGGAGATTCGTATTTTGTGGTGATATTGGCAAACATAAACCCATTTTTGGGGTTTATTGTGCAGGACTGCCCTAGTATTGTTGTAGTTGTGAGTTTGTGCAATGCTTTTGCATCGTAGTTGAAGGTTGTTGTAAGCATGGAGAAGAGTGAACCTATTCAGTTGATTCTCGTGAAACTGGATGAAAGCAACTATGCGTATTGGGCCGAGTTCATGATGGTTGTGTTAGAAGGACAAGGCCTTACTGGGTATCTAGATGGTACAAGTGAGTGTTAAAATGTAGTCTCTTATATATATATATATATATATATATATATATATATATATATATATATATATATATATATATATCAAACCCGATAAGGGTATTTATGTAATTTCATAGCCTTTACGCATATTCTCACTTGAGAATATGATTGTACATTTCCCTTTTTCTTTTGTTGTATTTTTCCTCTTTTTTCTTTTTTCTTCTTTTTGGTTTGATGTGACATGGGGGGCTCTCAATGCACATGTTGGATCCCCCTCCAACGGTTAGAATTCTAACTGTTGGAGGGGCTCCAACATGTGTATTGGAGCCCCCCATTGCTCCATTCTCTTATAAATAGGGGTGATCCCCTTTAGGTTTTTCTATCCTTTTGTAAAGCCCCTCTTGGGACCCAATATATTGAAGTTGATATTTTTTATGCTCTTGAGCATTTGTATCCGTGCCTTTGTGCACTTGTGAGAGTTCTCCTTTGTGCCTTTGTGCACACTTCGTGTTTTGAGCATTGTGTTTATATACAAAATCTCTTTTTAGAGAGATTTTCACATGGTATCAGAGCAAGGTCACTTGAGGAAGAAAGTGGTGTGGTTCTTCACAAATATTGAGTACCTTGAAAAGCGTGCCTTCAACATTTTCGAAATTGGCATGAAGACTTCTCTTCATTCAATATTTTAGAAGGTTTTTTCAACAAGACTTATAAGTCTTGTGGTACGCGTTTCTCCTTTCATCTTTCCTCTCTAATGGGTGAAAAAAACTCTGATTTTTCTCTTGGTTTCAAGCTAAATGGCTCCAATTATCACGTGTGGGTCAGAAATATGGAAGCTCACGTTAAAAGAAAAGGGCTTTGGGGTTACGTTCAAGGCTCGATCCCGGAATCGAAGCCTAAAATCATTTTGATTGAAAGAGAGAAAATAAAAATTCTTGAGGGAGATGAACGAACCCAGGCTTTTGAAGAATATAGTAAAAAACATGAGGAGTGGGAAATGAAGAACTTCAAAATCTTGTCATGGATCTTCTCTTTCGTGTAGACAAGAATCAATGTCAATATCATAAAGTTCAAAAAGGCATCTCAAGCATAGGAGTATCTTGAAAAGATGTACACCTCTAGGGACTTGTCCCATAAGTATTATCTCCAAAAGAGGGCGTTAACTCTCCTCCAAGGGAAAATGACTATAAGAGAGTATTTTGCCGAACTCTCTTCCGTTTGGGATGAGCTTGCTATGCTCGAACCAAAGTGAAGTGGAGAGGCCATAGAACTTCGTCATAAGCAATTAGAAGAAGATCGATTTTTTAATTTTTTGAATGGGCTAAGGCCCGAGTTTGAGCAAATTAGATTTTTTCTTCTATCCTCCTTCACCTCTCCATCTCTAAAAGACGTCATTACAAAGTTAAGTCGAGAGAAAACTCGTATGGGCATTAGCAAGCAAAGTCCAAGTGTTCTTGCAATGCCCACAAATCAAGAAGAATGTGATGGGGTGAATGTTGTTTCTAGGCTCGGGAACAACTTGAGGACATATAAGCCTCCTCATTTTAAAAATCAAAATCAAGGATCCAATGGAGAACAAGGCGGAAGAAGGGACTATAGCAAAATCGTGTGTCACTTTTACAAGGAACCGGGACACATCAAAAAGGTTTGTCTCAAATGGAAGAAATTAGTAGCTATGGCAACCACATCTCAACCACAAAAGGAAGAAGGTACATCTACTTCCACAAATAGAGCTCTCTCTCTCTTTAAATCAAATTATGGAAGTTCTTCAACCACTTCTTAAGGGAGCCATTTCCGGTGCCGCTGTATCTACTCCTTCCCCTCCAGGTAAAACTTCTTGGTTTCTAGACTTGGGTGCTTCATTTCATATGTCTCCAAACATTTCTTCTCTTTCTGAATATTCTAAAAGTTTGTCACCATCTTTTGTTTCAACCGCGGATGACACTTCTCTTGAAATTAAGGGGATTAAAAACTTTGAAATTCAAAATTTCTTTATTCCTAAAATTAAATTTATACCTAAATTGAATTTGAACTTACTTTCTGTCTCTCAACTCTCGGACCTTGGATGTGACATTCAATTTTCATCTAATAAATGTTTAATACAGGATCACCGGTCCGGGAAGTTGATTGGGGAAGGCTCTAGGAAGAGAGACTTGTACTATGTGGATTCCCTTCAAATTCCTAAAACCACTTTTTGTAATGTGGCCCAACATAAAGACATACATGTTTAGCACAAAAGACTTGATCATCCCAACATCACCAAGTTATCCTATTTGTATTTTATTAAATTTTTTTATAAAAGTACTTTCTCTTGTAATGATTGTATTCTTGGAAAAATGAGAAGTATGCCTTTTGAACAAAGATCTATGTTTACCACGAAACCTTTTGAAATTGTTCATTCGGATGTTTGGGGACCGACACTCATCATATCCAAGGGAAGCTTTACCTATTATGTGATTTTTGTGGATGATTATTCTTGATATTGTTGGATATATTTCCTCATAAAGTGTTTTCATGTTTTAAAACATATCATATGATAATTAAGAATCAATTTAATAGTAATTTGAAAATATTTAGGACCGATTCCGGAGGCGAATATCTTTCCAATGATTTTAAAAAATATCTTGATGACTATGGTATTGTCCATCAAAGATCGTGTCCTAAGACCCCACAACAAAATGGGTTAGCCGAAAGGAAGCATAGGCATATCTTTGAAACCACTAGAACCCTTCTTATTTCCCAAAGTATTCCAAAAAAAATTTGGGCCGAAGCGGCTTTTGCTTCAGTTTATCTTATTAATCGTCTTCCATCCAAAAATTTAGATAAAATCTCTCTTTTCGAAACTCTATATGAAAAAGAACCCGATTATAATAGATTGAGAGTTTTTTTGTTGTAAGTGCTTTGTCCTTACAGATAAGAATGATAAGCTCTCACCAAAAGCCATTCCTTGTGCTTTTCTTGGCTACTCCGAAACCCAAAAAGGGTTTCGATGTTATGCTACTAAAAATGATAAGTTATGTCTCAAGAAATGTAACTTTTTCGGAAAATGATAGTGGTTTTGAAAAGAATGAATCTCACTTAGAAAATGCCGATTATTCTTTTCTTTTTTATCTATTATCTAAAGATGATGATTTCTCTAGTGATGATGAATCAACATATAACAGTGACAATGAAGTGGTTGAAATCAACAATAACCTCTAACCCTTCTACTTCTCAAGAAGAAAATATAACTAGAGATCCTATCACCTATACTCATAGAGATAGACGCACCTTTAGAAGTGCTATTGAACAATATAGTGAACCTAGTGAATCTATCTCCCCACATGATTCAAACCCTAGAAGAACCGAAAGAACTAGAACTCCCTCTAGATTTGTATCTTTTGATTCTTTCTCTCCTAAATATCGGGCTTGCTTAAGTGCCATTCATTCATATTTTGAACCAAAAAATTTTGAAGATGCCAAACGATATGTTGAATGGAGAGAAGCCATGGAAAGTGAACTCAAAGCGCTTAAGAAAGCCAACACTTGGGAATTTCAAACGCTTCCCAGTGGAAAGAAAACTATAGGATGCCGATGGGTGTTCAAAGTCAAAACCAAGAGTGATGGATCTCTTTAGAGATATAAAACTCGTCTAGTTGCTAAATGGTATAGTCAAGAATACGGGATTAACTATGAAGAGGCATTTGCTTCAATAGCTCATATGGTTACTGTCAGATGTCTCATCACCATTGCTTCCATTAGAAAATAGAATATTTATCAAATGGATGTCAAAAATGCATTTCTAAATGGTGATCTTAATGAAAAAGTTTACATGGATGCTCCACCTGGTATGAAAATTCCTAAAAATAAAGTCTTTCGTCTTTGTAAGACTCTTTATGGCTTGAAACAAGCTCCCAAGGCTTGGCACAATAGGTTTAACAATGTAATGACTGAAAATGGTTTTACTTCATGCTATACCGACACTGCATTGTTTGTTAAGAAATCTGATGCAGGGATTGTTATATTACTATTATATGTTGATGATATGTTAATAACAGATGATGATGTCAAAGGAATCAAGAACATTAAATCTATCTTAACCTCAAGATTTGAAATGTCAGACTTAGGATTTCTAACATATTTTTTGGGAATTGAGGTTGCCTATTCTCACAGGCTATTTTTTGTCTCAAACTAAACTTTCTTGTGAGATTATTGACAGATCAAGAATTACAGATGACAAGGTCTGTGAAACTCCTGAAATAGTAGGTTCAAAGATAAAGATTGATGATGGGATTCTCTTAAAAGATCCCACACCTTACCGGCAACTGGTTGGATCATTAACGTATCTCAGCATTACAAGGCCTGATATTTCTCATGCAGTGCATGTTGCTAATCAGTTTTAACATGCACCTACTACAGTTCATACGAGCGGCATTCTCCGCATCATCATATACATAAAGGGTACAGTAAACAAGGGGGTATTTTTATCTTCTTCTTCTTAATTGAATTTAATTGCTTATACTGACTCTGATTGGGGAGGTGATAACCGTCACTCCACCACTGGTTTTTGTATTTTTTAGGAGAATCATTAATTTCTTGGAAATGCAGGAAGCAACAAAAAGTATCGCTTTCATCCACCGAAGCTCAGTATAGAGCCATTACATCTACTACCATGGAGATTATTTGGATTCACCACTTGTTGGAAGATATGAATATTTAAGTTCTAGGGCCCACACAATTATGTTGTGATAATAAAAGTGCAATCTACATTGCCAAAAATCACACATTTCATGAGCGCACGAAGCATATCGAGATGGACTGTCACTATGTTCGTGAAGAATATTTAAGAAGAACCATTGACCTTCCTTATGTTACATCGGAATATCAACTGGCAAACTTCCTCACCAAGGCACTGTTGTCTCCAAGATTTAACTTCCTTCTTGGCAAACTTTCGGTTGTAACACCCTAAGTTTGAAGGGGGGTCTTAAAATGTAGTCTCTTATATATATATATATATATATATATATATATAGAGAGAGAGAGAGAGAGAGAGAGAGAGAGATAGACATATATAGATCTATATATGTATATGTATCTATCTAAGTATGTATATAAATATATATCTCAAACCTAATGAGGGTATTTATGTAATTTCACAGCTTTTACGTATATTCTCACTTAAGAATATGATTGTACATTTTCCTTTTTCTTTTGTTGTATTTTTTCCTCTTTTTTCATTTTTATTTTTCTTCTTTTTGGTTTGATTGAGTCTAGGTTGAGGAAGGTTGTCATGATATCGGAGAATCAATTTGGTTTTATGCCTGGAAGATCAAGTATGGAAGCTATACATCTTCTTAGACAACTTATTGAGAGAAATAGAGAGAGGAACAAAGATTTGCATATGGTTTTTATTGATTTGGAGAAGGCATACGATAGAGTACCTAGGGACGTTCTCTGGTGGACAATGACGAAGAAAGGTGTTTCTCTTAAGTACATTAGTATAATTAAAGATATGTATGAAGGAGTAGTAACCAATATCTGCACTTGTGGAGGGGTAACAACCAATTTTCCTATTACGGTTGGGTTACATCAAGGATCTGCTTTAAGCCCTTTCCTATTTGCTATAGTGATGGATGAGCTTACGAGATCAATTCAAGAAAATGTGTCGTGGTGTATGTTGTTTGTTGATGATATTGTTTTGATTGATGAGTCTAGAGTTGGGGTTAATGATAAGTTAGAATTATGGAGACAGACATTGGAAGCAAGAGGTTTTAAGTTGAGTAAGAGTAAGACAGAATACATGGAATGTCGGTTTAGTAAGTAACGAAGTAGTGATGGGAGTGTAGTGAAGCTTGGTGAGCAAGAAATACCGGTGGATGATTGTTTCAAATATTTGGGATCTATCATTCAAAAGTATGGAGAAATTGATGGAGATGTAAATCATAGGATAAAGGTTAGGTGGATGAAATGGAAAAGTGCAACTGGAGTGTTGTGCGATCGTAGAATGCCATTGCGGTTGAAGATAAAGTTTTATAGGACGACTATTAGGCCCACTTTACTATATGGTACAGAATGTTGGGCTGCCAAGAGACATCATATTCAAAAAATGAGTGTAGCTGAGATGCGTATGCTGAGATGGATGTGTGGAAATACAATAAAAGATAAGATTCAGAACGAGGAGATACGTAAGAAGGTAGCCGTTGCACCCATTGAAAATAAGATGAGAGAGAATCGTTTACGATGGTTTGGACATATTCAGCGAAGGCCTAATGATGCTCCAGTTAGAAGGATGGAGAAATGGGAAAATATATTAGTTAAAAGAGGTTGGGGTAGGCCTAGGAAGACATGGATGGAGGTGATAGGAAAGGATATGAATGCTTTGAACCTCACCGAGGACATGGCATTGGATAGAAATGATTGGAGGAGAAGGATTCATGTGGAAGACCCAAATGATTTTCTTTTTTGGTTCACATCGCCGACCCCAATTGTTTTGGGATGAAGGCGTAGTTGTTGTTGTCTTCTTTTTGGTTTGGTGTGACATGGGGGGCTCCAACATGTGTATTGGAGCCCCCCCCCCCCCCCCCCGTTGCTCCATTCTCTTATAAATAGGGGTGATCCCGTTTAGGTTTTCCTATCCTTTTGTAAAGCCCCTCTTGGGACCTAATATATTGAAGTTGATATTTTTTATGCTCTTGAACATTTGTATCCGTGCCTTTGTGCACATGTGAGAGTTCTCCTTTGTGCCTTTGTGCACACTTCATGTTTTGAGCATTGTGTTTATACACAAATCTCTTTTTTAGAGAGATTTTCATAGTGAGAAGCCTAAGCAAGGGGTGTTGGAGTATGATAAGTTGATGAAAGAGTGGAAGATGAACAATGTGAGAGTAAAGTCATGGATACTTGGTTTGGTGGAGTAGCACATTGCTATGAATATTGCTAAATTCTAAGAAGCAAAAGATGCATCAACTTTCTCGGAACAAGTTTACAAACAAGAAAACTGGGCAGGAGAATATCAATTACTACGGGAGCTTAGAGCTCTTAGGCAGGAGAATAAATCCATTGAAAATTTTCTTTTCTGAGATTCAAGTATGGGACTCTCTTGCATGGATTGGGTCTAATGAGAGGTGTGCTAAATGTAAAGATTGTAAGGAGTGCATGGAGTTGGGTAGTAAGATGAAGGAGAGGATACATGTCATTGAATTGTTGATGGCTCTACGACCTGAGTATGACAATGTGAGAAGTGTCATACTATGAGATTCAGTGAGGGGCCTTTACCGCAATGCAAGTTGCACAACAACAAAAAATAGAGAAGAGGGAGAGACAAAGAGAGATGCAGAAAGGCTGGGGCGGCAAAACACAACCACCGAGCCCTAATCATCACATATATAAAGTAATTTACAATGGGACTATATTATATAAATGCCATTAATGAAAATAAAAACACACGCACGTTAGCAATATCGTGCGTATTAATGTGAAACACACATCAACAACATCGTGCGTATGGATCTGGGTCCAGATCCATACACATGCTCTATTTTAACACCCTCCCTCAAGTTGTACATGGCCTTGGAGCATGTACAACTTGCTCTTCAATTGACGTCCTGTTAACCCCTTGGTAAACAAGTCTGCCACTTGATCTTCTGTTTGAACATGACATAGTTCTATCTCTTTCATCTTGACTTTCTGTCGTATAAAATGTTGATCAATCTCAATATGCTTCATTCTGCTATGTTGAATAGGGTTACATGCAATATTTATTGCGCTTTGATTGTCGCATAGAAGAGATGATCGAATAATTGTCTCCCCAAGATCACTCAATGTGTCTAATCCATGTAACTTTTGTCGTGCCTGCAACCATCGACCTGTATTTGTCTCTATACTCGATCGTGCCACTGCTTTTTGTTTTCTACTGCTCCAAGACACTAAATTGTGTCTAATGTATACACAATATCCAGAGCGGATCATCTCTCATCTGGATCACCTGCCCAATCTGCGTCTATGTAAGTGATGAGTTCATGTCCTTGATGTAGGTTATTGTTCTTGCGATAAACAAGTTCATCTCCTATAATTCCTTTTAAATAACGTAAAATACGCTTCACGACTTCCATATGACCTTCCGTTGGAGCATGCATAAACTGAAATACCTGATTGACAACATAGACTATATCAGGTCTGGTAAAAGTCAAATACTGCAGCATCCCTACAAGACTTCTATATGTTGTAGGGTTGACACAAAGGTGGCCATCTTCAGAGCACAACCTTTGATGTAATACACTCAGAGTGTTGACTGGTTTGCAATTCGTCATCCCGGCCCTTTCCAGAAGATCAAGAGTGTACTTCTGTTGCATGAGTGTCAATGTGTCTTTTTGTCTGTCAACCTCCACACCAAGGAAGTACCTCAACTCCCCTAAATCTTTCATCTTGAAAATTTTCATCAAAAACCACTTTACTTCTTGCACATGATTGTCTAAACTCCCAGTGATCACAATATCATCAACATATATGAGAAGTGTAACGATGTCTGACTTCTGGTAAATGAAGAGCGAGTGGTCCAGAGAGCATCTTCTAAAACCATAGCCTTGAATTTGTATGGAGAAACTTTCAAACCAAGAGCGAGACGCCTGTTTCAACCCATATAAAGATTTCCTTAGCTTCACTCCAGGAGGTTGTTCCATATATACTTCCTTCTTTAAAACCCTATGCAAGAATGCATTTTTAACATCCATCTAGCTAAGCTTCCATCATTAGTCTACTGCTAAGGATATGATGACACAAATTATGCCCATTTTGACTACCAGACTAAATGTTTCATCGTAATCTTCACCATATTGTTGGGTGAATCCCCGAGAAACAAGTCACGCCTTATATCTGTCAATACTTCCTTCAGGCTTATATTTTGTTTTATAAACCCATTTTGAGCCAACTATGTTCTTTCTTTCTGGTCGAGGTACTATTTCCTAAGTTTGGCACTCATAAAGAGCTTCCATTTCTTCATTCATAGCCTCAATCCAATGACGAGATTGAAGAGCTTGATTAAAACAAGTGGGTTCATTCTGCTTTATGAGTTGAGACATAAACAACTGAAAATCAAGGGAAAAGGTCTCATAACTTACCCATCACTGAATAGGATGTTTGATGTGTGACGGCCTTTGGACTGGATCACTAGAGATGACTTCCACATCCCTTGGCCCTGTATTTCTATCCCTTCTATTGTAAATTTGTCCAGAGAAGCGTTCAACTGGAGGTGGCTCAACTGAAGATGGCTCGACATGCATTTGTGAGTCACCCAACTCTTTACTCAAAGTCAAAGGAAGGACAAAGCCGCCTGACATGTCTCTCCTGTATTGACAAAAAGGTTCGTGCTCATCCATGGATCATATACCTCTATTTCTCGACATGGCAACTGTTCGGAGTCATTGATATGAAAATTCTGCTCATCAAAAACAACATTCCTTGAGGTCCTAATACGTTTTGTAGTAGAATCATAGCATCGATAGTCTTTGTATTCATCTACATACCTAACAAATCTGCACTTAGCGACCTTCTCTTGAAACTTATTTCGCAAAGATGAATCAATATGCACATAACATACACAACCAAAAACACGCATCTCATCATAAGAGGGATGTTGCCCAAATAAAGTATAATAAGAAGATTTCTGATCCAGAAGAGTCATAGAAAGACGATTTATGACATGAAAAGATATGTGAAAAGCTTCTGTCCAGAGACTAATGGGCACCTTGCTGTCATGTAACATACTCATCGCACTTTCAACAATATGTCGGTGTTTCCTCTCTGCGACCCCATTTTGTTGAAGGGTATGAGGGCAAAAAACCTATCGACTTATTTCTTTATCCCGAATAAAGGCAATAAACTCGTTCGATGAATACTCTCCTCCACCATCACATTGTAAATGCACAATATCACAGGAAAACTTTGTTTTGACCATCGAATGGAATTCCCGAAATATTTGGAAAACTTCATGCTTATGTTTCAAGAAATATATCCAAGTATAACGGAATAAGAATCAATAAATATAATATAGTAACGACTGGCAAAGAGAGAAGGAATAGGGGCGGGTCCCCAAACATCAGAAGAAATAATCTCAAATGGCTTTGAAGCTCTTTTATTAATAATATGAAAAGGAAGAACATGACTTTTGCAGAGTTCACAAGATGAACATTTTTTATTCTCTAAAAGGGAACATAAACTAGACTTCGGAAGAAGACCGTCAGATACAAGATTTTCAATGAAACCTCAACTACAATATCCCAAGCAACTGTGTCAGATATCTGGCTTATTACAATGAGATGAATCAAAGACTTTAAATGGACTGAAAGACAAAGACTCTGAAGACGAAGATACTGAAGAATGCTAGGACAACTCTAACTGGAGAACTGGAACCTATGTCACATGGGTGCGGGTGCGGGGATGCATCACTTCCAAAAAACTCGGATGCGGGGGTGCGGCAGGGGCAAAAATGTAAATATATATATATATATATATATATATATATATAATTTTGAAGTTTTAACAGTTTAACATTTAACCGTTAACATTGTCATAATATCATTCATCATGCATGCAATATATTAACCTAAATATCAAATTATCAATCAAATAAGTAAAACAATTACATAAATCGACCTAAATATCAATCAAATAAGTAAAGCATAAAAGAACTAAATTACATACCAAAGTATATCCTGATGAAGTAATGGATGTTAATAATTTTCTTCTTCATCATCAAATGCATCATTAGAGGGAATACTGGGCTCAGCTAAATCCATGTTTGTTATGTTGAAATTATGTTCTCCCTCGAAATCACACTCTTCTGGGTTTACATCTCAAAATTTGGATGTTCCTTGTCTGCGTTACAAACCCAATTTGAAAATGATAAATACAATACAAGTATATTTAAATGAAAACTAAGAAATAATCAAATAACTAAAAGAGAAAATTAATACCTGTATTCATCATTGCTTCGCGAAAGTAATCAAAGATTTGAATGAACATATATTAAATCCTCTGCACGCTTGCTGGTGAGTTTGTTTCTCTTCATGTTGTGGATTTGAGAATATGTGCTTCAATTTCTTTCACAACAAGATGAACTAGCAGACTGCGATATCAATCTTAATGCAAGACGTTGGAGAAGAGGTGTTTTTTATCCAAATGTTGACCACTATGTGATAGGATCTATATTATCTTCTTCTCTCGCGAATAATGTCGGTCCATATAATCTCGAAGATGAAAATTTTTCAAACTCTTGTGTGACTTGATGTAGAAGATATGCTTATGGAAAAAGTCACATATTTCTATGTCTTGATAGTTTTGGGTCTAAATTTAGAGGGACACGACCAATACCACCAGCCCGCCACTTATTTGCATAATATTTTGGATTAAGAGAATGTATCATGCAATGCAAAAGAGTGTTGCTCTTATCCCATCTTCTGACTAAAATTGAATGAATTAAAAAAATCTGAATCATCCAATGCAGGATTTTTTTCTTCATACTTGAAAACTATAGCTTGTATTTTTTCAATCATATTATCCCATATTTCTTAAACTCTGTGAAGCATGGGCTCATCCTTATCAACTTCTCTTAACATTTCTCAAATAGGTTGCGTAAATTGAAGGAAGTATAGCACTCTGTCTCAAAACTCATCATCAAGAATACAACAACAACAACAACTACGCCTTCATCCCAAAACAATTGGGGTCGGCGATATGAACCAAAAAAGAAAATCATTTTGGGTCTTCCACATGAATCCTTCTCCTCCAATCATTTCTATCCAATGCCATGTCCTCGGTGTGGTTCAAAGCATTCATATCCTTTCCTATCACCTCCATCCATGTCTTCCTAGGCCTACCCCGACCTCTTTTAACTAATATATTTTTCCATTTCTCCATCCTTCTAACTGGAGCATCATTAGGCCTTCGCCGAATATGTCCAAACCACCGTAAACGATTCTCTCTCATCTTATTTTCAATGGGTGCAACGCCTACCTTCTTACGTATCTTCTCGTTCCGAATCTTATCTTTTATTGTATTTTCACACATCCATCTCAGCATACGCATCTCAGCTACACTCATAAAATCAATCAACAAATAATACGTTGTGGAACATTATAAAACAATTATATTATATAAAGACAGTCAAATAGATAACTCATACGTTCATAAATTATATATGAATTAAGTATATATATATATATATATATATATATATATATATATATATATATATATATAATACAACAACAACAACAACAACAACTACGCCTTCATCCCAAAACAATTGGGGTCGGCGATATGAACCAACAAAGAAAATCATTCTGGGTCTTCCACATGAATCCTTCTCCTCCAATCATTTCTATCCAATGCCATGTCCTCGGTGAGGTTCAAAACATTCATATCCTTTCCTATCACCTCCATCCATGTCTTCCTAGGCCTACCCCGACCTCTTTTAACTAATATATTTTCCCATTTCTCCATCCTTCTAACTGGAGCATCATTAGGCCTTCGTCGAATATGTCCAAACCACCATAAACGATTCTCTCTCATCTTATTTCCAATGGGTGCAATGCCTACCTTCTTACGTATCTCCTCGTTCTGAATCTTATCTTTTATTGTATTTCCACACATCCATCTCAACATACGCATCTCAACTACACTCATTTTTTGAATATGATGTCTCTTGGCAGCCCAACATTCCGTATCATATAGTAAAGCGGGCCTAATAGTCGTCCTATAAAACTTTCCCTTCAACCGTAATGGCATTCTACGATCGCACAACACTCCAGTTGCACTCTTCCATTTCATCCACCCAACCTTTATCCTATGATTTACATCTCCATCAATTTCTCCATACTTTTGAATGATAGATCCCAAATATTTGAAAGAATCATCCACCGGTATTTCTTGCTCACCAAGCTTCACTACACTCTGATCTCTATTTCGTTGCTTACTAAATCGACATTCCATGTATTCTGTCCTACTCTTACTCAACTTAAAACCTCTTGCTTCCAATGTCTGTCTTCATAATTCTAACTTAGCATTAACCCCAGCTCTAGACTCATCAATCAAAACAATATCATCAACAAACAACATACACCACGGCATATTTTCTTGAATTGATCTCGTAAGCTCATCCATCACTATAGCAAATAGGAAAGGGCTTCAGATCCTTGATGTAACCCAACCGTTATAGGAAAATTGGTTGTCACCCCTCCACAAGTGCGGACATTGGTTACTACTCCTTCATACATATCTTTAATTATACTAATGTACTTGAGAGAAACACCTTTCTTCATCATTGTCCAGCAGAGAACGTCCCTAGGTACTCTATCGTAAGCCTTCTCCAAATCAATAAAAACCATATGCAAATCTTTGTTCCTCTCTTTATTTCTCTCAATAAGTTGTCTAAGAAGATGTATAGCTTCCATAGTAGATCTTCCAGGCATAAAACCAAATTGATTCTCCGATATCATGACAACCTTCCTCAACCTAGACTCAATCACCGTCTCCCAAAGTTTCATAGTATGACTCATGAGTTTTATACCACGACAGTTTGTGCAATCTTGTATATCACCCTTATTCTTATATAGAGGCACCAAAGTACTCTTCCTCCACTCATTAGGCATCTTATTTGTCCGCCAAATCTTGTTAAAAAGATTTGTCAACCATTCTAAACCTCTCTCCCAAGCATTTCCAAGCCTCGATAGGTATACCATCTGGGCCAACTGCCCTTCTTGATTTTATTTTCTTCAAAGCCTCTGCAATTTCTTTCTTTTGAATCTTGCGCATGAAGTCACGATTCATCTCATGAAAAGGAATGGAAAAGTCTCCAAGATCCTGAGCATGACTTTCATTAAATAGCTTATCAAAATAATCTTTCCATCTCTCCTTTCATCTTTGACTAAAACCCTTTGCGTTTCATCTTTGATACATCTAACCATACCCAGATCCCTCGATTTCATATCTCTCATTTTTGCAATCCTATAAATATCCTTCTCACCCTCTTTGGTATCCAACTTGTCATAAACCTCCTTATATACCTTATCCCTCGCGTTTCGAACTACTTTTTTAGCTTCCTTCTTTGCTATCATATACTTCTCCAAATTCTCATTATCACGACTTTTACTTAGATTTCTATAACACTCTCTTTTAACCTTAATAGCTAATTCGACATCCTCGTTCCACCACGATGTATCCTTACCTAGCGGTGCACCGCCTTTAGACTCACCCAATACCTCCTTAGCCACCTTTCTCATGCCACCCGCTATCTTATTCCACATAGATTCTGAATCCTCCTCGAGACACCAATCAACTTCCTTAACTACCCGCTCTACAAACATTCCTTGTTTAGCTTCTTTCAGTGCCCCACCACTTAATTCTAGGATCTATCCTATGTCTATCCCTTTTGCGACATTGTCTAATTCTAAGATCTAAAATTAAGACTCTATGTTGTGTAGCTACACTTTCTCCCGGTATAACCTTACAATCGATGCAACAACCCCTATCTCTCTTTCTAAGTAGGAAAAAATCTATATGACTCGTATTAACCCCACTTTTAAATGTTACTAGGTGTGACCCCCTCTTCCTAAACCAAGTGTTTGCTAAGATCATATCATATGACAAACCAAAATCTAAAATCCTTTCTCCACTATCGTTTCTTTCTTCTATACCATAGCCTCCATGGATACTCTCAAATCCATCCCTACTAATGCCTACATGCCCATTAAGGTCACCACCGATGAAAAGCCTTTCTCCATAAGATATCCCTTGTACTACTTCATCTAAATCTTCCCAAAATTGACGCTTAGTGGAATCATCTAAACCTACTTGCGGTGCATAAACACTAATAATATTAATAATATCCGTACCTAATACTAATTTAATAAGTAAAATCCTATCACCCTTCCTACGGACCTCAACTACATTATCTATAAACTCACGACTCATAACAATCCCTACTCCATTCCTATTCCTATTTATTCCTGTATACAAAATCTTATATCTCCAAGGTTCTATCACTTTTGCTTTCTCACCTACCCATTTGGTCTCTTGTAGACATAAAATATCAATCTTTTTACTACACATAACATCTACTAACTCTACCAACTTACCAGTTAAAGACCCTATGTTCCAAGTGGCTAACCTAATTTTATGGTCTTGGACTAACTTCTTTACCCCCACCCGTCCAACAAAGTGAGGGAACCCTTGCCTATTTGACACCACACCCGGGCGCCGGTGTGACGCGCCGCTTCCGGGCGACGACCTAGCAACCCTTGCCCATTTATCACTGCCTCCGGGCCTATAGAGTACAGCGCGTCGCTCAGTAGGGAACGCCCCAACGAAATTCTCATATTGGTTCATATTCATAGGGTATGACTAAGTTTTTATGCTGGTTGTCACAGGCCTACCGCAAGAATGAATTTTTTAATTTCTTGAGCCTTGATATCATCATCAACACGATGGAATGTCCAATTTTCATCAGTTACCATGTTAATCAAAGCATTTTTCACTCTTTTAATCCTCTTCATCATCATAATGATGGACGCAAAACGTGTTTCGGCGATCTTCAACAATTTCAAATCAGAATGCCTATTAAATATAACATTAGCACGATGGTGGTTAACAACAAAATTCCTAATGCTTTTGACATTTCTTTCTAAATCTTCAATTCATGAACATAAAGCATATGTTTGTGAGTTTTCTTCTTCTTTGGGGTTGCAGATGCTCTTTAGGTCTAGATTTAAGTTGTGTGCTACATAGGGAGTCCAAAAAATATAAGGGTACTCACTCTCCAAACTCAACGCTGCACTTTTATAAACTGGAGCGTTGTTTGTAATGATTTGTACCACTTTCTGATCACCCACTTATTTTATCACTTCTATAAACAATGCCTTCAAATACTCTGCATTTTTATATTCCCCAGATGCATCAACTGCTTTCAAGAATATTGGGCCACTAAGCGAACAAACAATGAAATTGATTAATGGACGCCTTTGAATATCTGTCCATCCATCAGACACAATAGAAACTCCATTTTGCTCCCATGAATATTTTTTAATCTCTAGCAACCTCTTCATATTTGCCCTCTCTTCTGCAAGAAGTGTGGTTCGTATTTTTTTTTTAACTTGGAGGCACATAACCGATCAAATTGCAATTTGCCAAGAATGTTACTAAATCCTTCCAATAAGGATTTCGAGCCGCATTAAATGGGAGTGAAGTAGAATAAAAATACGTCCCAACTTTTCTATCTAATTCTTCTCTTCCATATGTATTGAATGTTGCTTGTATCATTCATCTACCTCTTACATTGACTTTTCTTTTTTTTTCAGCATCTTCTTGGTGGCTTGCAAATGGCACACTAACTGCAAAAGAATCAGCCATTGCCTTTCTCTTCTCATATTCTTCTTGTATTTTCTTGTATTGTCTTCGCATTGCCTCATCAACTTTTCTGCAAGCTAAAATGCCATGTCCCGACATCTTCAACAAATGAACATTCACTCTTGTGCAAGACCCAACAAAATCTCTTTTGCAGAGCTTGCATCGAAATCTCTTGTTTCCACCACCTCCTTCTTCAGTTTTTGCAAGTTTATCTACATGTACCCATAGTAGCCCCACATCATCAATCCCACTTCAACTATCAGCAAAACTAGCAGCAGAACTCACATGTTGGGATGAGGATGACGCAAGTTCTTTCCCTTTATCCGTCATTTTTATCCTGAAAACACAAAAAAAAATACATTAAAATTTTCAAATCAATTATACTCAACCCCCTCCCCCTGTCGAAAACACAGGGAGAAGGGGGGGCTCAGCCCCTCCCCTGCCGACCCAACAAGAGAGCGAGAGGGGTGGCTCGGCCCCTTCCCTGAAATCAAAGGGAGTAGGGTGGGGGGCTCGGCCCCTCCTTTGCCAAAAACAGGGAGGGGCTCAGCCCCTTCCCTACCGAAAACAGAGGGAGCAGGGGGTGCTCAGCCCTTCCCCTGCCGACCCAACAAGAGAGCGAGAAGGGGGGCTCAGCCCCTCCCCTGAAATCAAAGGGAGTAGGGTGGGGGGCTCGGCCCCTCCCCTGCCAAAAACAGGGAGGGGCTCAACCCCTTCCCTACTGAAAATAGAGGGAGCAGGGGGTGCTCAGCCCCTCCTCGGGGGGGGGGGGGGAAGGCTTGGCCCCTTCCCTGTCGACCCAACAAGAGAGCGAGAAGGGAAGGGGGTGCTCGCCCCCCCCCTGCCGACCCAACAAGAGAGTGAGAGGGGGGGGGGGGCTCAGCCCCTCACCTGTTGAAAATAGAGGGAGCGAGAGGGGGGCTCGGCCCCTCCCCTGCTGACCCAACAAGAGAGCAAGAGGGTGCAGGGGGGGGGGGCTCGGCCCCTCCCCTGCCAACACAAGAAGAGAGCGAGAGAGGGTACATACCTGCGAAAGGAGAGGAGGAGCTGGGGTGTCGATAGGAGAGAGCTCGAGCTCAGGGGGAGAGGAGAGAAGAGATTAGGGGCAAAAAAAATTTTTTGCCCTAATCCTCCTTTTCATCGGGGATTTTTTTTTAACGCCAAAATGTGGACAAATATGACCCTAGGTGCGTTGACCGCACCCAGGGTCGTGTTGACCGCACGCGCACCCGCGTCGACGTGGGCACGACACCTGTTTTGCCGAGTCCCTGTGACTTAGACTGGAACTGAGGGAATCTTCTTGAAGACGTACATGTTTCCTCGTCGCTCCTCTTCAACGAATGTCTCTTTCGTTCTTTGATCCTTAACATAAACAGAGGAGGGAGTAAATTCAACTGAAGAATTCATATCGTCAACAAGTTTAGCCACAGAGACATTGTTCTTTTTAATATTTGGAGCAAGAAGGACATTGGACAAGTGAAGTGAGGACTTTGACATAGGAATATGTGCATTGCCAATATGACTAATGGAGTGAGAAGTTTTATCTCCCGTAACTACTACCTTTTTCAAGATAAGGCAATAAGTGAGATAACTTATCCGCATTACCCGTGACATAAGTGGCAACACCGGAGTCAACATACCATTCTCCTTGTTCATTTTATTTGATCATCATCTGTGACAATGCTGATAGTAAAAGTTGTTGCACATCTGCAGATAGCACTTTCGTGTTCACAGTGGTGACTGACTTATTCTCAAGTTTGTTTATTTTGCCTCTATTCTGCAGATTAAACCAACAATCAGCTTTCACATGTCCTCTTTTGTTACATAAAAAGCAAGTGGGCACTCTCCTCTGATTCCCTGCATTAAAGGCGCCTGAAATATTAGGTGTAGGCAAGATACCACGTCCTCCCTACCCAAAATGTCCTCGGCCTCTGCCTCTGCCTCCTTTATTTCCTCCATTCCCTCATCCAAAACCTACAGAAGTGTCCATAGCCAAAACTGAATGAGAACGAGTTGCTTGATTTTCTTTCGCACTTTGTTTCATAATCATCTCA